>NC_134698.1:57702610-58002610 GCF_050947455.1 Rhinoderma darwinii
CTTCCTGTATATGCCTATTTTTATTTACAAAGTTGAGTTTGCTTTTCTAGGGGATGAGTGGTGGTGACAAGAAGATCATCAGGGAACTTAAAGAGGCTCTGTCACCAGATTTTGCAACCCCTATCTGATATTGCAGCAGATCGGCGCTGCAATGTAGATTACAGTAACGTTTTTATTTTAAAAAAACGAGCATTTTTGGCCAAGTTATGACCATTTTCGTATTTATGCAAATGAGGCTTGCAAAAGTACAACTGGGCGTGTTGAAAAGTAAAAGTACAACTGGGCGTGTATTATGTGCGTACATCGGGGCGTGTTTACTACTTTTACTAGCTGGGCGTTGTGTATAGAAGTATCATCCACTTCTCTTCACAACGCCCAGCTTCTGGCAGTGCAGACACAGCCGTGTTCTCCAGAGATCACGCTGTGTCGTCACTCACAGGTCCTGCATCGTGTCAGACGAGCGAGGACACATCGGCACCAGAGGCTACAGATGATTCTGCAGCAGTATCGGCGTTTGCAGGTAAGTCGATGTAGCTACTTACCTGCAAACGCTGATGCTGCTGCAGAATCAACTGTAGCCTCTGGTGCCGACACGATGCAGGACCTGTGAGTGACGTCACAGATCTGCACTGCCAGAAGCTGGGCGTTCTGAAGAGAAGTGGATGATACTTCTCATCAGAACGCCCAGCTAGTAAAAGTAGTAAACACGCCCCGATGTACGCACATAATACACGCCCAGTTGGACTTTTACTTTTAAACACGCCCAGTTGTACTTTTGCAAGCCTCATTTGCATAAATACGAAAATGGTCATAACTTGGCCAAAAATGCTCGTTTTTTAAAAATAAAAACGTTACTGTAATCTACATTGCAGCGCCTATCTGCTGCAATAGCAGATAGGGGTTGCAAAATCTGGTGACAGAGCCTCTTTAAGTCATGTAGGTTGGACAGTTCAAAATTACCTCCACAATATGCAAGCTGACAAACACAGATAAGCCATAACGTTAAATTGACTGCCTAATATTGTGTAGGTCTCCCTCGTGCCGCAATAACAACTCTGATCCTTTGAGGCATGGACACAAGACCTCTGAAGGTGTCCTGTGGTATCTGGCACCAAGATATTAGAAGCAGTAAGTTGCGAAGTGTGGCCTCCATAGATCGGATTTGGTTCTCGAGCTAGGTTATATGCTAAATCCAATTGAAATCTGGGGAATTTGGATGCCAAGTCAAAACCTTGAATTCTTTGTCGAGTTGTTTTTTTTAAGCAATTTGTGCTACAGTAGCTCTTCTGTGGAATCGGGCTAGGGTGGCTACCCTTGTGCATCAATGAGCCTTGGGCGCCCATGACCCTGTCACTGGTTCACCAGTTGTCCTTTCTTGGAGCATTTTTGGTAAGTACTACACATTGCATACCAGAAACACCCTACAAATCCTGACATTTTATGGATGTTCTGACCCAGTTGTCTAACCATCACAATTTAGCACTTGTCAGTCGCTCAGATCTTTATACTTGCCCATTTTTCTTGTTTCCAATACATTAACTTCAAGAACTGACTGTTTACTTGCTACCTAATTCATCCCACCACTTGACTGGTGCCATTATAACAAGATATTCAATGTTATTCACTTCACCTTTCAGTGGTTTTAATGTTATGGCTGATCGGAAGGATAAATCTAATAATTCAGATCCCTGGTACACATAGTAAATGCACTGTCACAGTTAAAGTATGCTCATTGCTACGTCTAGAAAAAGGTTACCTCAAATTTTGCTATACCAGAATATCAAGGCTAGAAATTCATCCTAGGTGGTCAACAACTGATGTAGTAGCCAGTATAAACCTTCATACAATTCAAATATATTTCTATGTCTTAGAAATAACATTTTATCCTCTACCAAATACCTCTAATAATATAATAATCTAACACTAACAAACCCCAAGTCAAAAATAATGATATAATGTACTGCTTAGCAGTTCAGCTGAGCACAAGATCCTTGTACATGCTGTTATTGTAAGCCAGCCTGTTCTTGAGTGGGATATTTCATTGATAGTACCAACTCCGTTACGGCCATACATCATGCTGTGGTCTACCTTGAAACGCTTTTGGTAAATTATATTATTTTCAGTTAATGACATAATAAATATCACCATAAATATGAATTACTATTTAATTGCTTACGTAGCTTTACTTGCAAAGCTCCAGCTATGTCTGAGTAATCAGATTTTCCTCGGCGCCGTATAAATATTGATATCTTCCATTCAAAGTACAAGGTTGTTTTATAAGAGATCACTAACCTGGACACAAAATATACGCGTTGTCACCAGCTCAGCAAGATTTGCTGCTCTAATGTTGCCTTATGTAAACTTACTGTGTGGTTCTCTATATATTGCTAAGCTAGTTTGTCTGTGTGAAAACCAAGTCTTTCCAAAAGTCTGTCTGTGGTTTTATTCCTGTGGTGTTGAATGGTACGTGATGGGTTACATATGCTGGAAAGGTCTCGGAAAATTAATGTATAATTAACTTGAAGGGGTATATGTTAAACCTAGATCTCTCCAACATAAACATGTTTGACTAAACCAGACACAAGACCATGCTAATTACCAAGGCATCTCAAGTACCCCATGTTTTCTTATGTGCAATCACAGCAATAGAGGAGAGTCTACTGTAAAGCCTCATATACAGAAGCCTGGGTTGGTCCTATAATGGGGCAGTTATTGGTTAACAGGACCCAAGGAGAAGTCCAACATCTACTGGTATATTGTCAGTATTTGTACTTTATAATATTAGGGGTTGTTTATATAGTAGTAGGTCCTAGTGATATATTGGTGATAAAATCACAATACTTGGTATTTTAAATTGGAAAAAAGAACACTAAAGTTCGAGAACACTAAAGCTTATGGTATGGGCTATAATGGGGCCGTTAGACTTAACAGCCTTCTACTTAAAATGTAATGTGTACCAGGACCTTTTATATGGCCACCTTTTATTTTGGGCAGACAAATTTACTCCCCACATTCAAAGACTTTCTAAGGAAGAAAACAAGCCACCATGACAATTTTAGATTAGTGGTTGTATTGCTTTTGTCTTTTAAATGGTTGATGTTGAAATTGGTGTCTAAGTTTGAAAATTGTTTTCATAGCAGATCTGAGAATATGTGTATATTAAAGGTGGGGACTTCATATAAACATTGTAGAGCACATTCTCGTGTCATTTAACAAACATTTGTTGGGTGCATGGCCAACATACCAAGGACTGCCACCCATTTAGTTAAGAAATAAAGATACATTTTACATTACATTTGCCTTAATAAAGTTTGGACAGCCAAACTTTCCAAATAGCTACAGATGAACATTGTCCAGTCATAGTGCAATGTCTTTGTTGGCATAAGCAATTCGTCTCACTTATGTGATTCTCTATAGCGCTAGCTGACAGCATTGCCTACCTGTAAGTTCCTGTGTTACCTTTTATAAATTGGTCCTGTATTACCTTTTATAAATCGGTCCTGTATCACCTTTTATGAATCCATATTAAACACGTGGTTCTGATGCCAACGTACTACTAAAGTTTGGACACATGGTTCCTGTAGATGACCTGCAATATGTACGATTTAATTTAAAGAAACATAAACTGATCTCTTGGCAAAGAAGCCCCCGAGAAATAAACATTTCATGGGTGTTACTTATTTATTGATAGATTGGAAGGGTTTGAAAAGTGACGGTTGTCTGAGTAGGAATTTTCTACAGAACACTCGTTCCCGATCATTGCCCTGTGTAAACATGGCAATGATCAGCCAGTGAACGAGCAAACGCTGATTCGTCGGCTGATTGTATCGTTTATGCAGCTGAAAATATTATAAACAGGTTATTGTAAACGGGGAGTCATGCTGCCGACATGATAAAAATTTATGGGGATGAGCAATCTTAGTAATGAGCGCTCGTCCCCATCCATAGCTCCTTGTGAATGGAGCAAATGAGCGCACATCAACGAGCTCTCGGGCCGTGTAAGAGAACCATTACTCAATATGTCAAGAGGAGAGTAAATGGCATTCTTCTAGTCTGGTTGGCATTACTGGGGTGCGGTGGTATCAATCACTCCCAGGCAATGGTGCCTGAGAGGGTCCAGAGACCCCTCAGCCACATCACATCATTCTAAATGGTAGGTGGAAGCCATGTTACAGATTTTGCATTGGGGCCATAAAGTGTCAAGTTATGCCTCTAAAAATCTAGTGTGTTATTTAGCCGGAAATGTGCTTTAAAGTGAAGGTTCACTTTTGACAAATCTTACCCCCACCTACCATGTGCCATTTATAACACTGGTGTCTAAAACTTTGCAAATGGGCCTTTGGGCCCCTTCAGCCAACTGGGCTCAGCAGGAGCACAACACATAAAACCAGGGAATAGATATTATATGCTGTAGTGTGATTTAAGTGTCTATGATCACATTACTTTTCTAAGTTTTATTTCTTGAAATAGTTGTGGTAGAGCTTTAACTAAGTAATCTCTGAAGTTTTCAAGAAAATATAAAAATAACAAGAGCCCTAGAAAGGCAACATTCCCTTCCACCTGCTAACATAAAAACCACTAACCTAACAGAGGAGCCTTGTGTGGTGATCACGGTGGGTTACAGGACAATAAGAACAAGCAATGCATAAGCTAAACTGTGGTAATCACTTCATGCCTTGCAATTTTGATTCTGTTTAGTTTGAAGAAACCTCAGACAAGCCTCATGGTAACCCCCCCCCCCCAACTGTGTTTACAGAAACACCAGACCCAGGCATTTTGGAATTCTCTATTTAACATGTACAGAATTTTTGGAATGTGGATAGGACAGACTCCTAAGTATTATACCATGAAGACTGTAGACAGATTGTACAAGAAAGAAAATCACTAAGGAGAATTATACCAACCTGGTTAGACTAAAAACTATGTCCTTTCTCATCCTGTATATATTATGAAGTATAAGGAGACTAGTCTACTGTAAACATTGACAAGTATTTTATCTAAAGCGTTGCTCCACCTTCCACTACAATTTGGGTTTGGTTAATAATTATTTAATGTGTATGGCCAGCTTTAGATGCCTTCATAGACCGGCAAATGCCCTATAAGTAAGCATAGGACCTCGTCATTTAGATAAAGACTTCGAAGAGGACATATTTGTGACGGAATTGCTAGTTGAGCAATTCCTCAGAGTGCAAGTTGTGGAATTGCTCTGTAAGGGACTCCCCAAAGGCAGCTGGAGACTCTGGATAAAGCGTGTTGGTAATCCGCTACTTCAAGTCCGTGACTACTCTGATCAGCAGAATCTAAGGCTACGCTATGGTCTTTACCAGAGCCCACCGCAAGACAGGTTGGACTTGGCTGCATAGAACCCAGGTTGCATTAACCGAATATAGTGTTGGACAGGAGGTGCAATGCGGACAATACAGGAACGAAAACCAGACAGACAGAGGGTAAACAGCAAACCGAGTACACAACCAGGAGAGACTAAGTCCAAATCAGAAAGCAGAAGAATACCAGAAGTTGCAGAGGTCAAAACCAACCGAGAGCATAATGTCCAAATCAGTGAGCAAGGGTTAATCTAAAGACAAAGCCGAGGTCCAGTTCCAAGAATCCAAATAGTCAGGTGATACAGGGTGTAGCCAGGAGCTTGATCAGAAACTTTCATAAACAAAGAAATTCACAAGCAACAATGAAAGAACTGATCAGACTTAAATACTCCACCCTAGAATCTGATAGGAACAAGACAGAGAAGTGAGATTGGCTCTGCAACTCAAACCAGAGCCACCCAGAATCTAGGCTAGTAGTCATGACCATCTTAAGGAGACGGACGTTTCCTATTATTGCTATAATATTGATTATTACCCAAAAATTGTCACAAATGCAAGAAACACACTTATTGTGCTGAATAGATCTGGCTGTTGATAAGCACTGATGAGTAGACATGCCAACCTGGCCCAAACCATTCTTTAACTCGGCTCTGTCTGCACCTTTTCCTGACAAAATGGCCTTCTTATGAAGCTCTCTATCCGTTGAGTCCAAAAATGTGATTTTCATGACAATTAAGAGACCTACATTTAATTTGTTATATAGCAAACTTGCGAATATAAACCCCTTATAGAAACAAGGATCAAACAATCTGTTAAATAACTCCTTTTTAAAGGGTTTTCTCATTCTAGACATCCCATTTTATATAGGTGGCAAAATTCTAGCCAAAAATATGATTTACCCTGTGACTGCTGCAGGAGAAAATTAGTTTTACATGGCGGCAATTCAGAAAAATGGATGGATGCCCTGAGTCTGCCAGAGCGAGATTGCTGTTTTTTATCATCTTTCCGCTCTGGCTCTTAAAGGGGAGTCTCATATGGGAGACCATTTCTATGACATCCATATACTATAATAGGGCATATGGACAAGGGTGGTTGTTACTCACCTTGCCTGGTTCCAGCAGCGCTTCTCCTCAAGTGGCTGCTGGATCCGTCCACAGCCCTCCTCTACATGACTGGCAGCTTAGGGTTGCTGGGACAACCTGCGCTCGTAGATGACGCCGCTCCTGGCGGCCTATTTAAAGAGGCTCTGTTACCAGGTTTTGCAACCCCTATCTGCTATTGCAGCAGATAGGCGCTGCAATGTAGATTACAGTAACGTTTTTATTTTTAAAAAACGAGCATTTTTGGCCAAGTTATGACCATTTTTGTAGTTATGCAAATGAGGCTTGCAAAAGTCCAAGTGGGTGTGTTTAAAAGTAAAAGTCCAAGTGGGCGTGTATTATGTGCGTCCATCGGGGCGTTTTTAATACTTTTACTAGCTGGGCGTTCTGATGAGAAGTATCATCCACTTCTCTTCAGAACGCCCAGCTTCTGCCAGATCACGCTGTGACGTCACTCGCAGGTCCTGCATCGTGTCAGACGAGCGAGGACACATCGGCACCAGAGGCTACAGTTGATTCTGCAGCAGCATCAGCGTTTGCAGGTAAGTAGCTACATCGACTTACCTGCTAACGCCGATGCTGCTGCAGAATCAACTGAAGCCTCTGGTGCCGATGTGTCCTCGCTCGTCTGACACGATGCAGGACCTGTGAGTGACATCACAGCGTGATCTGGCAGAAGCTGGGCGTTCTGAAGAGAATGGATGATACTTCTCGTCAGAGCGCCCAGCTAGTAAAAGTATTAAAAACGCCCCGATGTACACACTTAATACACGCCCACTTGGACTTTTACTTTTAAACACACCCACTTGGACTTTTGCAAGCCTCATTTGCATAACTACAAAAATGGTCATAACTTGGCCAAAAATGCTCGTTTTTTTAAAATAAAAACGTTACTGTAATCTACATTGCAGCGCCTATCTGCTGCAATAGCAGATAGGGGTTGCAAAATCTGGTGACAGAGCCTCTTTAAAAGGGACTCTCTGCCTGCAGATAAGGTACATCCATCGTTTGGCTACTGTTCCTATTGCTATTTGACTGTTCCTAACTCTGATCATGACCTTCACCTCTGCATTGTCCCTGAATTACATTCCTGTCTTGCCCTTTTGGATATGTCGCCAGGTTCTTGTGGTTATACACCTGGTATTGACTACTGACTACAGTTCTGTTTCATCCTCTGACTTGCTACTCCCTGGATGCTAACCCGTTGACAATCCCTGGCTATGTTCCTGAATCAGCTACATCGTGCTTGCCACCAATGCCTGGCTGGGGACTGGGAAAATCCATTCCTCCTTGCTGAGACTCCCTTGGATCGCTAAAACGAAGCGGCAGTAGCGATCGGGTGAGCACTGTGCCCCTTCGTATGTGATCAGCTTTCCTCAGAAAGCGATCGCTTCTCCTGCATAGTATATGTCAAAAGTTTTTTGTTTTTTTTAAATTTAATCATTGAGGACTAATCATTATAATATCATCAAAAAGTTTATTTATGTCAGTAATTCAATTCAAAAAGGGAAACTCCTATATTATATAGATTCATTACACACAGAGTGATCTATTTCCAACATTTTTTTTTCTAATGTTGATGATTATGGCTAACAGTTAAAGAAAACCCAAAATTTAGAAAATGTAAATATTATATAAGCCCAATTTCAAAAATGATTTTTAATACTGAAAGGTTGGCCTACTGAAAAGTATGTTGTCCTCAATACTTGGTGGGGGCTCATTTTGCATGAATTACTGCATCAATGCGGCATGTCATGGAGGCGAGCAGCCTATGGCACTGCTGAGGTGTTATGGAAGCCCAGGTTTCTTTGATAGCGGGCCTTCAGATTGTCTGCATTGTTGGGTCTGGTGTCCCATCTTCCTCTTGACATTACCCCATAGATTTCCATGGGGTTTAGGTCAGGCGAGTTTGCTGGCCAATCAAGCACAGTGATATTATTATATTATTAAACCAGGTATTTGTACATTTGGCAGTGTGGGCAGGTGCCAAGTACTGCTGGAACATGAAATCAGCATCTCCTTAAATCTTGTCAGCAGAGGGAAGCATGAAGTGCTCTAAAATTTCCTGGTAGACAGCTGCGTTGACTCTGGACTTGATATAACACAGTGGACCAACACCAGCAGATGACATGGCTCCCCAAACCATCACTGACTGTGAAAACTTCACACTGGACCGCAAGCAACTTGGATTGATGCCTCTCTACTCTTCCTCCAGACTCTGGGACCTTGATTTCCAAATGAAATGCAAAATTGACTTTCATCTGAAAACAGGACTTGGACCACTGAGCAACAGACCAGTCCTTTTTCTCCTTAGCCCAGGTAAGACGCTTCTGAGGTTGTCTCAAGCAATGCGACAGTTGTAGCCCATATCCTGTATACGTCTGTGTGTGGTGGCTCTTAAAGCACTGACTCCAGCCGCTGTCCACTCCTTGTGAATTTCCCCCAGATTCTTGAATGGCCTTTTAATGACCATCCTTTCAAGGCTGCGGTTATCCCTGTTGCTTGTGCACCTTTTTCTACCACACTTTTTCCTTCCTCTCAACTGTCCATTAATATGCTTGGATACAGCAGCCAGCCTCTTAAGCAATGTCCTTTTGTCGCTTACCCACCTTGTGGAGGGTGTCAATGACTGTCTTCTGGACAACTGTCAGCAGTTTTGCCTATGATTGTGTAGCCTACTGAACTAGACTGTTGGGCCATTTAAAGGCTTAGGAAACCTTTGCAGCTTATTTTGTGTTGATTAGCTGATTAGAGTGTGACACAATGAGTCTACAATCTTCAACTTTTACCCAATATTCTAATTTTCTGAGAGACAAAATTTTGGGTTTTCATTAACTGTTAGCCATAATCTTCAACATTAAAAGAAAAAAAATGCTGGAAATAGATATATGTATTTTGTGTGCATTGTCCAGTTACACTTTATCTAATTGTGCACTGGTTATCAATATCCAGTACTCACTCTCTTCCTTTTCTGTAAACTGAACAACCACAGGGAATAAGACAACAGTGTGGTGGCAAGTTAAAATAATATATGTATAAAAGTGGTGATATAGGCTACCTATAGGAGACATGCAGCTCTACAACTGATGGAAATCCACAAGTTGCCAAACCCAAAACTAAAACCGGATAATAAATGTATAACAACAATGAGAACTTCCACCATTTTCAATTCCTTTAAGTGAAATACTTAAAAAAAAGCTTTTTTCACATAATTGAATAATGTTACACAAGATTAGATTGCTGTTCCCAGTACATTAAATTCATAGTTTATATAAATGCCTTCAGTTTTTTACAGTCTCACTGACCCGAACTGTTGCCAAAAACCTGATTGATGGACCAGTTCAGAACAATATGTCCAGGACAAAAGTATCATTCATCTGAATTATGCGGCTCTGACAATAAAGAGGCTGCCAAATTAGCCACCAGTAGGGAGTAAGAGTGGAGGCAACAGACCGGGTCTTCTAACAACTTTCAAAGAAACTTGAGCTTAAATTCAACCCCTATTTTCATAGTAGAGCCTGGAATACTGTATACGTCAAGCCAAGCCATTATCTAATCTCTGGTTTCATAGAATTTAATACATCAAATCTAGGTAATAATTTTAATTTACAGTGTGCATATTTTGAAACTAGAATATATATATATTATATATCGTTTTTTAATTTAACGGAAACAAAGGCTGTTACATTTCAGAGTAAAAAAAATTATTACAATGTTCAGAGACATTGTAGATGTAGAAAATGACTAATTTTACTGATATTGATTACTTTATATATGTATACTTTTTTTTCCGTGAAGAACTACTTTATTCACTGACTGATAAATAGGAACTTGATTTTAAATGGGATATCCCGGCTGTGAATTTTTTTTTTTTTAAAGTGCTGGAAATGAAATAAATAAGCAAGAAAAGCAGTACTTGCCTATCCTTGCCCCCCGATGATCCAGCGCTGACGCTAAGCCCTCTAAATGGCTGCAGCGGTCACATGCCACATGCATGTAAGCAACCATCGGGACTGCCGTGGAGCATCAGCACTAGATTGCTGGGGGGCAAGGATAGGTAAGCACTGCTTTTCTTGCTTGTTTATTTTATATCCAGCCCTTACTAAAAAAACAAACCCTTCTTTTTTTTTTTTGTTAAATGTATATATTGGTCTGCATTAAAAAAAAAAGAAAAGATGCAACCAGTGCTTTATTGTACCGTTTCTGCTTTATCATGAGTTTCAAGGCTCAATATATTGACAGACATATCTTGGTTGTTGCTGTATGCAGATGAACCCACACAAATGAGGCAGCAGCGAGTGAGCCTTAGTTTATCTCTGCCGGGATTCTTGCACCAGTTTAATAGCAGGAATTAGATTCTTAGATCACTGGCTGTCTACCTCCTATTGAACTAAATGACTAAACTAGCCTTTTATGACCCTACGCGTTTCCACCCTGCTAAATTTCATAATGGGTCATTTAAGCAAGCAAACAGACACGCACAGAGCGTGCCTGGCATTAACAGCCAACCGTACAGTCGATTTTACTGGTCCTTTAACAGAGGTAGTCTGACGTCAGAATGACGTACTGCACCTTGTCGAGTGGGAACTCCTATAGGGTACGATTTATGGGGCTCCTCCTCTGGTTTCTCTCGAGATAGACGCTTTGAGCAAGGCAGAAACTCATTTTTGATGTTTTAACTTATGGCGTTGTCGTCCAGAACCACCTTTACAAGCCAACCATGAATGACAAGTCATCCAGAAAATGTATAGCCAACTTTAGAGGCAGCAATACATGTACCAGTTACCAGCCAAGGGTCCACATTAGGAAAACGAAAAATTTCCCATAACTGCCCTGCTGTGCTTTTAGGTTCACTCCCACATCTAATTGGATGATTACAGCATCAATAATATTACTATATTAGGCACTAGGTATTTTCTCAATTCATATTATTATAAATATTGGGGGTTCTAGGCTTGAAGTCAACATCTGCATGGATTATGTATGATCTCCCTGTGTTTGTGTTGGTTTCCGCCAGGTATTTCTGTTCCTTCCACATTCAAAAAACATCCTAGAAGGTTAATTGGCTCACTATGAAATTGACCCTTGTGTGTCTCTGAGATTGTCATACTGACTAAGGCCTTATTCACACGAGCGTATTTCAGGACCATTTTACGCGCGATTAAACATCGGATGTCACACGGACCTATGCAATTCAATGGGGCCATTCAGACATTCAGTGTTTTTCACGCAGCGTGTGTCCGCTGCGTGAAACTCACTGCTTGTCCTATTCTTGTGCGTTTTTTGCGCATCACGCACCCATTGAAGTCAATGGGTGTGTGAAAATCACGGACTGCACACGGACGCACATCCGTGTGCTGTCCGTGATTCACGCAACAGTTGCTTAAAAAATGATGAGGAAAAGAAAAACACCTCCTTCAGTTTTTTTTGCTGACGTAAAAAACACGTGAGATACGGATGACATACGCGCATAAAAAACACAAACGTGCGCCATACACGGATGGCACACAGAACTGCAACGCAGGAAAAATTGTGCAGTCTTTATATGCGCAAAACGGACACGTTCGTGTGAATTAGGCCTAAGGAACATGATGTGAGTGATTTCAACTTGTGTACAGCGCTATGGAATAAGTTGCCACTAAATCTAACAGGAAATATAAATACAAAAATATATACCTAATTCATATCATGTACTCACTTGAGTGAAAGATCCATCCTCATTGCACTCTGGGATGAATACTGCTTCCTGTGGCTTCTTTGCTTGTTCCAGGGCCTGTACTCTTTCCAGCCGACACTTGCTCTGTCCAGCATCTTAGAAACAAGAACTAGTAATTATTCTGCCATCTTATATAATTTTTTAGTATTGTGTTTATTTAATTTTTGGGTGTTGTTTTTTTTTAATAGTACTGCTTTTTTGCTTATCTATTTCCAGCCCTTACAAAAAAAAAAAAAAATATTCACAACTTGGATAATCCATTTAATAATTAAATTCAAACCCCTTTTTTTCTTCAATTGTTCTGCATTAAAATTAACCAGTGCTTTTGTTGTACTTTTTCTTCCTTTTTCAGTTATAAGGCAAAAATATATTTCAGACAAATTGTAATTGTTTTTTTTTTACTTGGAGCTTTTCCTGTTTTAAAATGTATGGTGTTTGGTTATTTTAAAGAAGCACTCTAGCATTTTTTTGATATTGCAGTGGCTCCTGTGTATGTATACCTGCTTTAGTTGATGTGCCGTTTATGGGATGTCAGCCATCTTGGTTCCTCCTTCCACTCTGATAAGGTTACCCTAATGCAGCCTACATTTCCCATCATGCCTCTGACTTTGTAGGGGGGAGTCTCATCACACTGCCCTTGCTATGTTCTGAGTTCTATCTAAGGGCTTGTTCACATCAGCGTTGTCTTTCCATTTAGAGGTTCCGTTGGAAGTTTCCGTTGGGGGAACCACTCAACGGAAAGACACGCGGAAACCTTAGCTTCCGTTTGCATCACCATTGCTCTCAATGGTGACGGAAACCTTGCTAATGGTTTCCGTTTGTCACCGTTGTGTCAGGGTTCGCTTTTGACGGAATCAATAACGCAGTAGACGGAACCCTTAGATGGAAAGCTCCGACAGAACCCCTCAACGGAAAGCAACGCTAAGTGCAGCAATTGATAGATCTGCGACAAAGAACTGTTGTACTCAAACTGCAGAGCCTCAAAGTATCCTATGTGAATGATGCAGCTTCAGCCTGTCTCCTCTGCCTCCTGCTTGTGATAAATTTGTGACATTCTGTAGAACTGCTGTCCCCTAACTCAACTCACACTGAAGAGTTTATCCTATGTGATGCAGCTTCAGTGCCCCAGCATGTTTAATAACTTCAGTTAATTATTGTAGGTGCTAACCTACTATATCACTGCACATCTGGTCCCGTAGATAGGGCAGAAATTATCTCTTCAGCAGTAGTATATATGCATGGGGGGGGGGGGACATACAGAGGTACAAGGAGGGCGGAGCTGGGTGGGGAGGTGAGGTGTCCCAGAGCTGGCAGGAGGGATTTGATAGGTGATGATGTAATAGTGTACAGAAAGTCAGTCACACTGCAGAGCAGCAGAGCATGGTCTATTTTGGTGGTCAGACTGGGGATGTTATGTCACAGTTGCCTAACCTTTCTTTATTTTTTAACTAGTTTCTTTAGCCTCTCAAGCATGATAGTGAGGATAAAGTGGTTCTTTATTTTACATGTTACAAAGTGCGCTAACAATTAGTCTCTCAAGTAAAGTGTCCAGCACATGTAAAAACTGCTGTATAAATGACCCTAGTGATCCTAGTATCAATGATATATGAGCATTCTATAATTTAATACCAGACTGGATGGACCTCATGGTTCTATTCTTCCATCAAATTCAATGTTTTCCTGCGCTATCTCAACCAAAATGTACAGTATATAATACAATTTTGGCAAATATGGTTGTTATACTGGTAAAACTTGGCTTTTACAGACTGCCACTGTCTCTCAAATCCACATAAATATGGTAACTGAGGCATATTGTAAATGTTATAATCGAGAAATTACATGCAAGTTGAGATTCATTATATTCATGTAATATTTAAGGAAAAAAGTATAAAATGGATAGACTCCCCTTGTTACCTTTGCACCTCCCTCGATGAACAACACTGAGGGCAGAATCCTTGCACTTCGCTCTTTGGTAATCGCACATAGACTCGTAGGTTCGACCATCTGAAGCACAAACAGGTTTGGACTGTGTTCTGGAGCAATGAGGATTGCATTGAGGATCTCTGTCCCGGTCACTTATTAAAAACTATGAAATAAAACACAAAATATTTATGATTAATTTATAAAGTACAGGAAAATATGGTGTCATTCAGTTGTAAACTTTTCGTTGAAATAGCCTGTGTGATCTGAAAGCTTGCAAACATATTTTTTCTGTGAAGTCAATAAAGGTATAATACCTATAAGACTTTTTGTCTTTTTTGACACAAAAGTATTTTTAACATTGTATGATTAATTTATATAGAGAAAATATAACCAAAATGCTTTCCATATATGACTCAGTCCTAGTCAGGTAAGACTCTGACTATGTAGGTGAAATATAGGTCCTTCTCAATGAATTAGAATATCATCAAAAAGTTAATTTATTTCAGTAATTCAATTCAAAAAGTGAAACTCATACATTATAAAGATTCATTACATACAGAGTGAACTATTACCAGCATTTTTTTCTTTTAATGTTGATTATGGCTAACAGGTTATGAAAACCCAAAATTTAGTCTCTCAGAAAATTTGAATATTGGGTTAAAGTTGAAGATTGTAGACTCATGGTGTCACACGCTAATCAACACAAAACACCTGCAAAGGTTTCCTAAGCCTTTAAATGGTCCAACAGCCTGGTTCAGTAGGCTACACAATCATAGGGAAGACTGCTGACTTGACAGTTGTCCAGAAGACAGTCATTGACACCCTCCACAAGGCGGATAAGCCACAATAGGACATTGCTAAAGAAGCTGGCTGTTCACAGAGTGCTGTATCCAAGCATATTAATGGGAATAAATGAAAAAGAAAAAGACACGGCGCCACCTTGTGCAGATCAATTGGTAAAGGTGAGACAGTGCGGCAGGAAAATTGCTCACCTGGAGACAAAGTTTTTAAGGCATGTAAATATAAGCCACAGTGCTGCTGCCAGATCCGAGTCGGTGACCAGAAGGGACCGCTTGGGTATAGATAGTTGCAGGAGAAAAATGTGGATCATTCCAGGGGCGCTGCTGTGTGGTGGGAATAATGGGAGCGATATCCAGAGGTATTGGTAGGTTTCAATTTATTTGAACAGGTAGGCTACGCGTTTCAACGACGGACAGTCGTCTTCATCAGGCCATGTGTAAAGTTACAAACAAAATGGCTTATATAGCATTTAGGCATGTGTCAAAAAAACCGCCAAATCTGTAAAAGGTCAAGGTGCGATCGTGACGTCACACCCGGTTTTTTAAAAAAAACATAGCACAAAGTAACAGATACATTTAAAATTGGCAAAACAGTCTAAAAGGTTAAATTTAAAATAGCAATTCAAACAGACGAACGGGCAAGAGTGAGAGACAGCGAAAATACATACATAAATACATTGTTAGGTAAACTCAAAATCATATGTCATTAATATACAAATATAGAAACTTACAGTAGACGGTTAACATGGTGTGGTGGGATAATTGAGGTATGTGAATAAAATGGTGAGAATTGATTTGGCATAGGGCTACAGTGGGAATAAATGTATTTGTCGGGTTACAGAGCAAGAAGCCGGGACGCGGTTTCGTTGCCAAAGCAACCGAGCAGGGAGAGAAAGGTATGTGAATAAAATGGTGAGAATTGATTTGGCATAGGGCTACAGTGGGAATAAATGTATTTGTCGGGTTACAGAGCAAGAAGCCGGGACGCGGTTTCGTTGCCAAAGCAACCGAGCAGGGAGAGAAAGGACGGAACCAATGGAAGGGTCTGTGCTTGCTGCAGGTGAAAAATTGGGGCTTTGAAAAGTATATTGTAAGATTAAAGAAATATACATCGCTAGTGTATTAGTTTTAATCGAAATTAGGTGTTAAAAGGATAAATAGAAACTTACAGAGCTCTAAAAAGTGAATGGTTCAATTCCAAGTATTTCTATTCTAGTTGGAAATGCGTAGTGTAGTTTAACCCCCAGTATATAATTCTATTAGAGGAATATTCGGTTATGAACATTTAAAATTCTTTTAAAGACCGTTAAAAGCCGCAATTATATTAACAGGTTCTATTGTCGGGCAGCGGGACAAAGGGAACCCAAAACGGACGGGAACAAATGGAGCAAAACATGCTGAAGGTAAGTAGGTGATTATGGAAAATATTATTAATCTTCATGTTTTGGGAAGGTTAATTGGGCATTATTGCATATTTAATGTTCACAATGGTTGAAGACACTGCATTAATGAATTCCTGTGGATAGTAAAGTAATACGGGGAGAATATAGGTCTGTTAATGAATATTTTCATTTTAGTTTGAGAAAATATTTGTGTTTGACTATAAGTGTTTAGTTTGCAGTTCAACCGATATTAAAAATGTGGGTTAATCTAACGTAGATTCAGATATATCGTTTAAGCCTCCTGGGTGTAATGTCTGTAATTTAAATATCCAATAGTTTTCCCTCTGTTTTAGTTTATTGAATCTATTGGGAATATCATGTTGTATGTTTTCAATGGGTGTGACTGTGATTTGATTAAATTGGGAATTATGTACATGGGTGAAATGGCGTGAAACACTATGTTTTAAAAAGCCTGTGTTCACATTAAATCTGTGTTTATTTATTCGGGCTCTCAGGCACTGTGTTGTCCTCCCTACATATTGGAGTTTGCATGTACATTCCATCAGATAGATTATATAGGTACTACTGCAGCTTAAATATGACTTAATTGTAAAAGACTCTTTCGTAACTGTTGATGTGTAGGTGTCTTTTTTATTACTGATAGTATTGCAGCAAAGGCATCGTGGGTGGCCACATTTGTATGATCCGTTAGGTCTAGGTAAAAAGCTGGTTGATGGTGTTTTTGGTTTGCGGATTCTGCTTGGGGCCAGCATGTTTTTCAAGGTCAGTGACCGTCGGAAAGTGATGGTCGGGTGGGCAGGTATTATATCTTTAAGGAAAGGGTCACTTTTTATGATGTGCCAATGTTTGTGTAAGACTGATCTAACTGTTTTGTTACCTAGATTAAAAGTTGTAATAAAATTGATGTTGTGTATGTTTGATTCGGATTTTTTCTGTGCAGGATTAAGACATGACTCTTGGGATAACGATGAGGCTTTTCGTCTTGCCTCTTTGATTAGTTTGAGGGGGAAGTTTTTGTCTTTAAATCTTTTCTCTAAAGTGTTACATTCCGATTTGAAGTTTCCGTTGGTGCTACAATTTTTCCGTATTCTTCTAAACTGACCAAAGGGTACATTAGTCAGCCAGGGGCGGTAATGGGCACTTTTGAAGTCAATGTAGCTGTTTACATCTACAGATTTAAAATGAGTTTTTGTGACAAAAAGCTCGGTAGTGGTATCATAGTTGATGGTAAGATCCAGAAAATTAATTGAGTTTTCGGAGAAAGTGTGTGTAAACGAAATGTCGAAGCTATTGATGTTTAGATGGTTGATGAAATTGGAGGCTTCAATTTCTGAGCCTGACCAAACGAAAAACAGGTCATCTATATAACGCCTGTATAAAAGAATATTCTTTTTGAAGGCATGATCCCCGAGAATATATTCCTTTTCAAAAGCCCCCATGTATAGATTCGCATAGGATGGTGCGAATCTGGTGCCCATTGCACAGCCTCTGGTTTGGTTATAAAAACTGTGATCGAATGTAAATGCGTTGTGATGAAGAATGAAATTAATGCAGTCAGTCAGAAAAGAGGCTTGATTGTTTGGGATGGAGGTGTTAGATGATAGAAAGAGTTTAGTTACCTGCATGCCTTTAGTATGTGGGATGTTGCTGTATAAAGCGGTTACGTCTGCTGTGAGAAAGTGTATAACGGATGTATCGGTTTGGAGATTAAATAGGTCTTTAATTAATTGAGTAGAGTCCTTGAGATAAGATGGTAATGTGAGCACAAAGGGTTGAAGGTGTAAATCTATGAAATGGGAAAGATTGCTGGTTAGTGAGCCGATACCTGAAATGATTGGACGTCCAGGAGGGTTCGTGAGTGTTTTATGGATTTTAGGGAGATGATAAATGAACGGTATACTTGGGAATGGTACATGTAAAAACCGTTTTTCTTTCTTCGTGAGTAAGCCCTCCTGGAACGCTTTCTCTATCAGGGAAGTGTACTTGAGTGTGTAAGTAGGAAGGGGGTTCGAAGTTAGTTTACAATAAAAGGTCTTGTCGTTTAAAATCCTTATAGTTTCTCCGAGATAGTCGTCTCTATTTTGGATCACTATGCCTCCCCCTTTGTCGGCAGGACGAATGACTATATTACTATTGTTTTGTAAAGATTTAATAGCCCTCCTTTCGTGTGGGGTTAGGTTGTCTCGATAGGGATAGGGATTCACTAGCGACCTGAATTCACTACTGACTAGTGTTGAGAAAGTCTCAATGAGAGAGCCCTGGTGATGTATAGGGTAGAATTCAGATTTAGAATGGACATCTACTGGAATGGCTTTAATATTTCCATGTGGTGACTGTGGTTCCTCTATGATAGTTGGTGATGTGGTAGGTTTCTGTAATGCAAAGTGTCTGATTAGGGTAAGTTTTCTAATAAAGCGGTTGAGATCCATGAATAGTTCAAAGTCATTAGGTGAAGATGTAGGGCAAAAAGACAGTCCTTTATTAAGTAAATCTGTCTCATGGGTGTTTAGTAGGTAAGACGACAGGTTAAATATTTTTATTGTTTTATTCGATTTTTCTTTGGGTTCAATCTCGCACAATGGTTTGTTACGGTTTTTTCCTCCTCTCCGTCCTCTAGGTCTGTATTGAGTTTTCTTTTTATGGAGATTTTCTGTATTTTCGGAAAGAAGTGGGTAATGGTTTGGGCTTTGGGACTCATTAAGAAGGGTAGGAGGATGTCGTTGCTGGTGACAGTAGGTGTTAATGGAGGTCGGGTGAGTTGTGAGGGTAGGCCTAAAAAAGAAGTTGCTGCATAGGTGATGTCTAATGATGATGTTGTTAACTCAATTTTGGAATGGTGGTCGTTGGGCGGTAAAGATGTGGACAAACTCCTATGGGGACTCCCTTGTATGTCGAGGATGGAAGACTGGGGGGTGCTGTGCACTGATAGTTGGAGTAGGGATACCAGGCTATCTTCGATGGAATCATTAAGTGAGGAAGAAGGGGAGTTAGGTATGGTTAATACTTCCATTGGTTCTGATGTAGGGAAAAGCTTGGAGAGGTGGAACTCCAAATCTGATGCCCTAAAGGCATTCAAAGGAACTTCGGTAATTGTTGAATTACTAGGTAAGGAACTAGCTTGAGTGGAATTGCATTTATCCTCTAACGGTTTCATTGCCGCTAAGGGGATATGTATCAATTGTTTCTCAATTGGAACACTCCTAGGTGTTCCTGTTGAAGGGCTGTCATTGTTAGGTCTCTGATTGAGTCTTAGACTATTTTTAAAAGATCTACTGAAGGTGTTACCTTCAGCAGTAGGGGCCCGAAATTTGGGGGGGACCCTGGACATTAGAGGGGCAACGGGAAGTGCTGAGTGGTTTTGACGTGGAGTATTAAATTTACTTGTGACAATGTCAGTTTTAGATGTATGAGGTATAGATGCTCTCCAATCACCTGAGTCATTAAGCATATAATCGTCACGGTCCCTCTTAAGTTTTTTAACCTTTTTCATAATGATGTCTTTCTCGTATAAATTAAGCCTATTGCTAGTGCAGGTCTCAAGTTTCAGAAAATCACGGTGGTCAGAAAATTTGAGAAGTTTTTCTTTAATCTGAGACTGTTTTGCCAATTTTAAATGTATCTGTTACTTTGTGCTATGTTTTTTTAAAAAAACCGGGTGTGACGTCACGATCGCACCTTGACCTTTTACAGATTTGGCGGTTTTTTTGACACATGCCTAAATGCTATATAAGCCATTTTGTTTGTAACTTTACACATGGCCTGATGAAGACGACTGTCCGTCGTTGAAACGCGTAGCCTACCTGTTCAAATAAATTGAAACCTACCAATACCTCTGGATATCGCTCCCATTATTCCCACCACACAGCAGCGCCCCTGGAATGATCCACATTTTTCTCCTGCAACTAAGCATATTAATGGGAAGTTGAGAATAAGGAAAAAATGTGGTAGAAAAAGGTGCACAAGCAATAGGGATAACCGCAGACTTAAAAGGATTGTCAAGAAAAGGCCACTCAAGAATCTGGGGGAGATTCACAAGGAGTGGACTGTGGCTGAAGTTATTGCTTCAAGAGCCACCACACACAGACGTATCCAGGACATGGGCTACAACTGTAGCATTCCTTGTGTCAAGCCACTCATGACCCGGAGA
This sequence comes from Rhinoderma darwinii, assembly GCF_050947455.1. Taxonomy (NCBI): domain Eukaryota; kingdom Metazoa; phylum Chordata; class Amphibia; order Anura; family Rhinodermatidae; genus Rhinoderma; species Rhinoderma darwinii. The sequence goes on from NC_134698.1 coordinate 57,723,024, forward strand.
CAACGTCAGAAGCGCCTTATATGGGCTAAGGAAAAAAAGGACTGATCTGTTGCTCAGTTATCCAAAGTTACATCAAGTCCAGAGTCAGACCCATTCCCAGACATTCGAAGGCATTCGCCGAAATGCGCGTCAGGTGTTGGCGTTTTTCCTATGCGAGACCATGACCTTTGGTATGTACTCACTTTGAATACTTGTCTGCATTGCACATTGGCAGTTTGTTGTCATTTAGCTCTCTAGATCCTGCAGTACATTACTGTTAGCCTCACCATTGATGTATATATGGAATATCAGCATGTGACTATAGGCTCCATTACCTGCATTATTTAGCACTTTACATTTTGGCTAGTATTCCCCTGATACATTTCCCATGTGTTTTGGTTGTCCTTAACGGACTCCGATACACACTTGCGTTTGTATCCTGTTAACATGTACAAACATGCCCATTGTATTTACTCTTTTGGTCTTGCATAGGCTTACGCCTTCTCATTGTGTGACTCATCTTTTTATTCTGTCATTTCTATGTGTAATAAAATGTATATATTTTTATACTTTATCATTTTGTTCCGAAGTTGATCATTTTTTCACTCTATAGTGTTTTCCCAGTTGTGCATTTGATCAACGCACCAAGTTTCACTTGGTTATCTCTATGGATTTTTCTCATAGTGTTATACATATGGATTGATATAACTTACTCATTTTACATATTGTGTTGTTACTATTTGAGTTTAATCCCTCCGTGGGTATATTTGGTTTCTACGAGTGTGAATATACCCTAAATCTTTTAGTGTCGTACTATTTTTCTTATGTATGGACAACTACGGAGGTCTTTACAGAGTGGCTTACAACTTCCTTGTGCTTTCATTGCAGAACTGCTGTGAAGGAAAGACTCAAATTTTGATGATTGTCACTTCATAACTGTTATTGACCAACTGAAGTCATGAAGAATACCATTTGACTCTATTTTATTTTCTCTATTTTTGCTATTGCTCTTCGTGAGAAATTCTAACATCAAAGTTGTTAGCTCTGATCCCCCATTCTGCCCACTTAACATAATCATAGATATTAATTGACAAACAGCAGCTGTAAATCAGTCTCAGATTGACCTTTCATTTTTTTTAAATATATTTAGAGCTTTTTTGGGGCAAACCTTTTTCTCTTCATATCGCTAGTTAAGTCAGTTAAGACATGTAAGTTCAAAACTAAGATTACCTAAAACTCATCATATCGTACCAAAGGTGCCCAAATACAATGGAATACAATCTAATGTCTATAAGGGCAACTGAATCCTACGCCAATGGTTAGGAGGAAAAAAATATAGTTTTTCCTGCTGCTATTGTGTCCGTGAGGACAATCCGCACATGAAGTGTCTGACAGTTGCACATCCTCTTTGTTACATATGGATGTCTTTTTTGTCTTTGACTTAAAGAGAATGTGACATAAAAAAATGACCTATAGTCTGTCAAGTTTTAAAGTGTACCTAAACTTTCGCAAAAAAATGTAAACTGCTATTATGCCCCTATATGTGACTTCATTACTCCTAGCAATTTTTTTCACTTCAAAGTACCTTTTTTGCAGCTTTTTTTCTTGTGAAACCGTCCACATCTATTTTCTCACACTTCCTGATTCTGTCCGGTTGCTAGGGGTGTGTCTAGGGGCGTGTCTTACTGTGTGCGATGTTATGATCTGTCTGTATCTTTCATGCCCAGTGAACTCTGAGGTATAACTACAATACTGTTAGCATGCACTGAGCTATGCACAGCACAACACATTATATACAGAGATGTGAATATCTCTGCACACTCCAGAAGAAAGCAATCAGAGTTTTTCACTTTCCCTGGCAAGTGCAGGGAAGATAAGACAGGACGGCAGGGTGCTTGGAGGGGAGGGGACGACGACAGACTGAGCCGTCCTAGTCTTATCTGATGCTAATTAGCAGCTCCGATTACAGTGTCCTGAGACAGGGGTAGAATCACAGAGACCAGTGCACATAGTCACTTCCATGAACTGTGTAGTGTATAGAGGTAGAGAGACCTTCCTGACGTCACAATGGGGGCGTGCACATCTGACGTCAGGATGGGGCCACCACCCACCCGTACTCACAGGCAGCAGAATCCGTACACTGATACATTCAAACAGTGTACGGATTTCTGCTAGCAACAGGAGAAATCCAATAAATAAAATGTGGTAGAAAAGTGTCAGTGGCAATTTAAAACACATATAACACAAAAAGGAGCCCAAATTCATGAATAAAGTATATTACAAAATATATTTATATTACACATGCTGCTAGAAAATAAAAAGTTGATCGAACGTTTAGTTACGCTTTAATGTTAAACATATTTTTAAAGAATTTGAGTTTTTTTTTTCCCATAACATTTATTTATATAAATAAAATAAGTAAAAAGATAAATAAATCCTAAAATCTTGCAGTTTTCACTTTGGCCACTGAGCCTCACAATAGATTGATACTTCCTGTTCCGTAGAGATGACTTTTCAGCAGTCATCTCATTATTATCACCGGCAGGGTTACAATGAAAGGTAACATATAAGTTATATATAGATAACATAGGATTCACCATTGACAATAAGTAATGTGGACAGCTCGCCTCCTCCCCCTCCCTGCACAGTTGATCACTGCACAGGTCACAGAGAATGCCTATAACATTCTCCCGTAGAAGTCAATAGGTCATCTCTAGTTTACCGGTCCTTATTGTATCTCTGAATGCTGTGAGCAGAGCAGCTGCTCAGGCAAGATAGCTGCCCCATAATAAAGTACGGAAAATAGAATAAAAAATTTACAATCAGAAAATAAAAACAGATTAGAAAAAAGAATGTATCACTATTTTATTTTTATTACTAAAAAAAATATATAGGTAAAACATTGCCCTTTGGAGTTCTATAAGTAGTCAAATAAAAAGGCCCTTTAGTGTACTTTTTAAGTAACTTCCCTCGATACCAAGTTATCAGTGCTTGAGAGGCTCAAACCCTATTGTGATGTTGGGACCACAATTTCTGTTCAGATTTCTCTCAAGGTCACAGAGATCACAACATGGCAGCATCCAGCTTCAGGCCTATAAATTTATAATGGGCCGGACGGCACGGGCCCCTTCATTCCCGGTGGCATTGCCTGCACCGGACATCCGGCTCCCTGGGCTACTGCCGCATTAAATTCTATCTGTGTCCTTAGGACACAGGACACAGAACACAGAACACAGATACAATTGAATACTATGGCGGAGCAAGGAGCTAACTCCCTGCTCTGCCATTCACTAAGGTGCTAAGACCGGATCCCCGCGCAGGCCGGCGCAATGGCTTAAATGGATCACACCAACCTACGCAAGGATCCCATCTCATAGGCTGTTGAGGAGACTGTGAAGCTGCTCTGTTCATCGTGAGTACAAGTTTTTTAAAATTTGTTTGGGGTTGTGTCACTATCTAGAAGAGGGGAGCTGTGTGTCGCTATCTACTAGGGGGGTGTGTGGCATTATCTACAGCGGGACTGTGTGGCAGTATGTACAAGGTGGATGTCGCACTATCTACAGGGGGCTGTGTGGAACGATCTAGAATAGGCTGTTCATTATGTCACCATATAGTCTCATTAGCCTATTATACAATCTGTTTTAGTTAGGCACACTGACCTCTTTTCATTTAGGGCCTGTTCACATCAGTGTTGCCCTTCCGTTGAGGGGTTCCATTGGAGGTTTTCGTCTGGTTAACTTTGCTAATGGTTTCCAGTTGTCACCATTGTGATAGGGTTCCGTTGTTCTTGACTGAACCAATAGCGCAGTCGATTGCACTGTTGAATCCATCTAAATGATAGAACCCTGTCACAGCGATGACAAATAGAAACCATTAGCCAGGTTTCCGTCACCATTCAGTTCAATGGTGAGGGAAACGGAAGCTAAGGTTTCAGTTTGCTTTTCCATTGAGGGGTTAACCCGACGGAAACCTCAGACGGAATCCCTCAGCGGAAAGGAACGCTGATGTGAACACAGCCTTATTTTCTTTTAATTTATTGTTATGTTAACTACCTTTTATAGAACTATATTGCTTGTAAAATGTACAAATCGTTTTATGCCCGAGTTACATAAAAAAAAAAAATGGGGGAAAAACATGATACCTCATTGATTGGTAGAGAAAGCAAACATGGTGAGGGGGAAGGAGATGTCGGGAAATAAGTTGGGGGGACCAAACTGAATCTTTGCCCTGGGCGCAGAAGAACACATCTACGCTTCTGGTTTGTTGTATAATGCAGAAAATCTGTGGAGTGATTGGGCTATATTTTTTTTAAGGATTCTGGCTTTTGAGGCAGAACTGGCAGCCATAATTAAAGTTGTGCTTGCAAAGAATATATTTACTGTTGTTTTGTGCTTTAATCATAGTGCCCATAAATAAACACTTGCTGTGAACTCGCAGTGACCTACACAAATGCCAAATTGGTCTGTATTGTTCTTATCACCCTTGTGTAGATGAAAAGACTGTTGATAAATGCTCACCCAGCAAGTAAATATGATTCAGAATGGTAATTTGCATGCATGTTTTTGGCAATCGGGGTGTTTTCTGAGTGTTAAATAAATTACTTAAAATGTCAGAATACATAATGCATCTTTGATCGTTCCTGTGATGTTATAATTTCTTAGCTTAGCAAATATAATGGAACCAAGTCCGTACACCAATTGCTCGGCTTTCCGAGAAAAGCCGATCAAAAGCTTAGTGCTCACTTGAGCGCTTCTGCAGCATCGTTTTAGTCTCCGTGCTCGGACCCCCACCGATTAGAACTTCTGACATGTCACTGGATACCTTTCCACAAACCCACCTAACGGTAATAATTCACACTCTGATAGCCGCAGGGATAAAAATAGCTAAATATTGGAGAAGACCGAATACCCCTTCCTTAACTTAATTCGAAGTGCAATTAATGAAAACTGCCTTTACGATAAAATCACAGCATCTAGTTTACATAAACGACCCCAATTTTTCAATAGATGGGACAGTTGGTTGGAATCCCCTTAAGGCTGGGTTCACACGACCTATTTTCAGACGTAAACGAGGCGTATTATGCCTCGTTTTACGTCTGAAAATAGGGCTACAATACGTCGGCAAACATCTGCCCATTCATTTGAATGGGTTTGCCGACGTACTGTGCAGACGACCTGTTATTTACGCGTCGTCGTTTGACAGCTGTCAAACGACGACGCGTAAAAATACAGCCTCGTCAAAAGAAGTGCAGGACACTTCTTTGGACGTTTTTGGAGCTGTTTTCTCATAGACTCCAATGAAAACAGCTCCAAAAACGGACGTAAAAAACGCCGCAGAAACGGCGCGAAAAACACAGCGAAAAATGCGAGTTGGTCAAAAAACGTCTGAAAAGCAGGGTCTGTTTTTCCTTGAAAACAGCTCTGGATTTTCAGACGTTTTTGGTCACTATGTGTGCACATACCCTTAGGGTATGTGCACACGTAGTGACCAAAAACGTCTGAAAATACGGAGCTGTTTTCAAGGGAAAACAGCCCCTGATCTTCAGACGTTTTTTGAGCAACTCACGTTTTTCGCTGCGTTTTTCGCGCCGTTTTTTACGTCCGTTTTTGGAGCTGTTTTCATTGGAGTCTATGAGAAAACAGCTCCAAAAACGTCCAAAGAAGTGTCCTGCACTTCTTTTGACGAGGCTGTATTTTTACGCGTCGTCGTTTGACAGCTGTCAAACGACAACGCGTAAATAACAGGTCGTCTGCACAGTACGTCGGCAAACCCATTCAAATGAATGGGCAGATGTTTGCCGACGTATTGTAGCCCTATTTTCAGACGTAAAACGAGGCATAATACGCCTCGTTTACGTCTGAAAATAGGTTGTGTGAACCCAGCCTTATAGTAAAATTGATATCCGTAATTTTTTTACATTTACTTTTGTGTTTCTTTTATTTTGTACATCTGGGGATATATGCCAGAATGTATAATGTACTTCAATACATGGTGGAATTTGGTTAGCCAACATTGCTTGTATATTTTCTAAAAGTACTTTAATTTTTAAACACTAAAAAGTTAAAGGGGTTGCCCACCTTCTGACAACTGATGACCTATCCACCAGTACTGCAGCTCGGCCGCTATTCCGTGGCTGAAGCTAACTGCTTCCGGCTTGTATGTCCGGTGCACGGAGGCACTGGACCAGCTGATCTGTGCGGGGCCTGTGTGTCGGACCCTGACAGATCTTGTACTGATGACCTATCCGGTTATCAGAAGCTGGAAAACCCCTTTAATATTTGAAAAAAAAATAATGTACTGGGAATCTGAGAAATTTTTTTGTGGAATAGAAAAAAAAGCAAGTTCCTCCATTTTTGTTTTTTTAGGCTTTGCTTTTACGGCATTCACCGTGCAGTACATATAACATGGTAACTTTTTTTCTGTGGGTCAATACAATTACGGCGATTCCAAATTTTATATATATTATTATATAATGTATTATTATTTTTTTTTGTTTGTTTGTTTACAAACTAAAAGCAATTTGTTAAAAGAAAATTTGTTTTGTTTTACCATATTCTGAGACCCATAACTTTTTGTGTTTTTAACTTTTTTTTTTTTTACTTTGGTCCTAGTAGGGGTTTTAAATGTAATCGTTTGCACAATACACTGCAATACTTGTGTTGCAGTGTATATTCCTTTTTAGGGTATGTTCACACGGCTTATTTCCCGAAAAATGGCCGAAAAATCGGAAGCAGAACGCCTTCAAACAACTGCCCATTGATTGCAATGGGAAAACAACGTTCTGTTCCGATGGGCCGTTATTTTCAAAACGGCCGCGTAAAAAAATGGCCGCTAAAAAAATACATGTCACTTCTTGGTATGTTTTTGGAGCCGTTTTTTATTGACTCTATTAAAAACAGCTCCAAAAACGACCGTAAAAAAGCCGCGAAAAACGCAGTGAAAAACGTGAGTGGCTCAAAAAACGTCTGAGAATAAGGAGCTGTTTTCCCTTGAAAATAGCTCTGTATTTTCAGACGGTTTTTATTTTGAGAGTGCACATACCCTTCTTACCCTTGTCGTATTAAGCCCTGCCTCTGGCACCCCCCCCCCCAAACACTTTCTAACTGCTTAGATACCACAGTCGCTATTAACCCCGGCATCTAAGTGGTTTAAATGGCCGGGAACAAAGTTATGTCCGATCCTGGCGGTGAGGTGTCAGCTGTATGTTACCGTAATCCCGCTCCGTACTCCCCCTTCCCAGCCAGACATACAGTTACATCAAATTTTAGGAGAGAGTTTAAGCTTGTTTCCAGAAATTAAACAAGAACTATTTAGGGTAACCTTATACGCTTAGTTAGGTTGAAGTCCCTGGCCTGCCTGAATCGTGCCTGATGAAAAAGAAATGGTTGGTCCTTAATACATGGTTATATATCGCACCCTACAGGCATGGATCTAGTCAAGCTTGTGTCTGCACAATGAGTGGAATGAGAAGGGGAAGAGTCAATCATTGTGAATTAATGCCAGTGAGAGTTGAGAGAAGGAGGATGAAGGACTCTTTATGACCCATTGAAATAGAGTTTAGCACCATGAGGTCATATTGCTGCACTTTGAGCTTTATTCGCTCTCTGGAGCACAAACCGATGAGCCTTCAAGAAAGATGGCGCACCATTCTCACAGGTTTCAAGAAAGTAAAGTATTGTGGGAGCAATAAACCACAGGCAAAAACCACATGAAAACTCCAAAAATGTAACAGTAAGTTTAAGCAAAGTTAATAGTTAATTATATAGATTTTATCGATTGAAGTATTGTTAAAAAAAATGATGCTTTTTATAGAAATTAGCCTCTCAAAAGCTTCCAACAGGCAAACAAAAACATCCATATTACTGTAATCTTGGAGCTACTGTCTAGCTTTAGTATCTCTCGCTGCTTAGGTCAATAGCCGGCTTGTGTCACAATGGCTTCAACAGATATAAACAATATTAACACTGTTAGTAGACAAAACTATGGCTTCCCCTTCTCCTTTTTAAGTGCTGCCAGGCCTCCATACAATACAGGACTTGTCCTCTCTTATTGCTAAATGAAGGTGGCACCAGACATTACTGTATATTTCAACGCCATTTCCAGCTTTGATAACATATTTTAACAATGGCACATTATAACATTTACAGAAACACTCATTTATTCATCGCTTGCTAGTTTACAGTGACATTTACCACATCTAGTTCTTCTGCTCAGATTGTTTGTATTTAGCAAAAAGTGAAGTGAATTTGAAATAAACAGTCGTGTTTCTGAAAACATGATCAAATTCTAGGAACAAAAAATGTATGGTTTCTACATAGATAAAAACATTAAAATGTCAGCTACTAGATTATCAAATGTTCTAAATTATATAAAAAATTATATTATATTGCTAGCACCCACCCCTAATAAATGGCAACCAAATCCATAACCGGCAATCCTAAATCACTGGTAACATTTAGCGGGTTGAAGTTATTCTGCCTGCTGCATTTTTAGAAGCTTTTGGCTTTTTCGGCTTGCTTTTTCAGTAGTGGAAGAGCTCTCCATTACAGCAAAATATAGATTAGCCATAACAAGGCCGAGGTGCAAATTATTTTTTTTTTAGAAAAATATACATAAAACATCACAATCGGACATAAAAATATTACACCAATAATACAGTACATGTTTGGCCTAACACATCCTGAGACACACAATTACTTTACACTATGATGATCTATGCCACCAACCGTCTCTAATCTGCATCCAATTTGCACGCTATAGACTGCCATAAATGGTGGCCTACATTAGGTGTTGTACTGGGGTTCCTTGAGTAAATTATTATTACCCTCCATCTGTATACAACAGTTGTATGCCCACTTTTAATTGCTTCGTAAACTATATCATTGCATACACAGGACATATCATTAATAAGGTCTCTAAAGCCCCTTTTACATATGAACGCTTGTTCCCGATCATTGCCCTGTGTAAACAAAGCAACAATCAGTCGATGAACGGAAAAACGCTTATTCAATAACTAAATATTATCGTTGTCGGCAGTACTTCCCCCTGTGCAAACAGGGAGATGTGCTATTATCACTCCCCCTTGTGAAAGGTGCACATGAGCGCCGTTTAAAAAGCTGTTTGGGGCCCATTATTACGTTAGCAGATGGGCCCACTGAAGGATCCACTGGTACTCTAATGGGCCAGTCCGACCCTGTCTATATAGTTTTTTTTTATAGGTTTTCTGGGCAAACATGGGCAGTGTAAATTCCCAGTGACTTCCTAGATCAATGTTTGATTTCCTGTTATTACTAGTTGGAATTATTCTACCAATAACTATTTTTGGGGATCACCATTTCCTTAATATTTTATGTAAAGAACCTTTAAAACCGGAGATACTCTAAATTATTTTAAAGCTCTTTTCAAATAAGACTTACTCACCATATGAACTATTTTAGAAGACAAAACCGAGGCTTTTAGTAAAGTATTCAGCACTATATCACCGCTAAAACCACAGAGCTCAACGAATGGCTCTTACATTGATGTAGTCATGTATTTATAAAAATATGTACTATACATTCTGTAAGTCTACATTATACATAAGTCATCTATATGTCACAGAAAATCCTGCCTAAATGTTGGGAAACGTCTTGATCCAAAAACACTAAATAGCTTATGTGGGTATGTGTGAAAGCTACTCTTCCTCATAAATAACATACATAAGCTAGTAGGATCCCAAACAAGCTCTGGATACGTTTACATTTATTTGTGGAATTAGTTTTAAACTTAACATCTTTGTAGTATCTGCTTTTAAAATGCCAGTGAATGCGTGATGCGTAACTTATCCGTGGTGGTTATTTCTATAAGAGGCACATATGAAATGGCATGAATTTTGTGATATTTATAGGAAGATGGTTGCGTACAGTATGTCAGTACTAAACAATCAATAATGTCAATTCACTTCGTTTTATAATGTGTGTCAAATTTGGAGCAATAAGACAAAGCCATCCTAAGGCACTCTGCACACCAAGCAGAATATCTGCGGCGGAAGACTTTTGCAAGCAAGTGGATGAGATTTAAAAAATCTCGCCCACATGCTGCGGAACATTTTCTGCATAGAAATCTGAGTATACAGTAGACTTTTAAACCTGCGGCATGGTCATACTGTTTTAGATGTTCACTGTGGATTTCAATGTTGAAGGGTTAAAATTTGCAGCATAATCTGCACGTAACATGTGGATTTTGCTGCGGATATGCTGCAGAAAATCTGGAATGTGTGTGGGTATCTTTAATCTGGATAATGCCATACTCATTAGATATTTGATGGCTAATTTCTTTGTCAAATGCCAATGAAAATCTATCTTTTGAGGTCATCTCAACTGTCCTGTAAACAAGGGTCAGACAAAGACATTTATCTTTTGTTACCCCAGGAGATAAGGTGTCTGGGAGACACTTCTCTCTTTCCCCCATTAGCGAAAGTGCATGTACACTTGGCTAGACCTGCTTGTTAGGGCTCATTCAGATGAGTGTGTATCACGTCCGTGTGGCGACTGTTAAAACAACGGCCGTCACATGGACTCGTGTATTTCGATGGGGCCGTTCACACGACCGTTGTTTAAACGAGGCATGTGAAAGGTCCATGAAAAAATAGGACATGTCCTATTTTTTTGCGCTTCGTGTATCCCTCCATAGACTCTACGGGTGTACCTCAGAAGTGAAATACTGCCGTTTTTTGCGTCCGATGTTGGCCACGTTCGTGTGAATGTAGCCTTAATGGGAAGGAACAGCTATTCTATATGTATTGACCGCTTTAAGGGGGACCTGACATATTTGCAGAATTGTTTGTTCCATTTTAATAATCTGAGTATGGGATGTTTCCTATTTTGCCATTTATCTGCTCAGATGTCATTGGGGTAGGGTTGAATATGGTTATTACCCAGTTATGGGTGGTTGCCACCCAGTTGAATCTCCAAAATTGGTCATACTGTCCCCTTCACAGTGGATGGCACCAGTATATTGTGTGCTGTGGCTGCCTACTGGTCTCCGCAGAGAATTTATCCATGTAAGGCTCAAATCACACCATGGTTCGGTGTTGATGTTCAGCGGGACTGCATACATTTGCCATAGACTTCCTTGCGGCACATGTTCGCCCACTAAATGGGCACGTTGGCATACACGTCTGGAGATTTTCCCAGCATACATGATGTGAATTTACTCTAATAACTCCCTATTCCCAAATATTGCAGATATAAATAGTTTCAAGTTTCTGGTCTGTAAAAAGCAACAACGGTTACTAAAATACCTGACAAATATGCCCGTTCTTTCATACCTTGATGTGGAAATACAGAGTGAATATGAAAAACATCGCATATTTATGCACAATGAAAACTTCGAATTATTTTACAAGAGGATATGTGGGAAAATATATTTGAGGTGGGAAGAAATACGATTGTGGTTAAAGTAACCGGAAAATTTACTTTAAAAAAAATATTATTGAAAGCATACAGTAAATGACTGTGAAAGCAAGAAGAGTCCCTGTTTCCTGGGGACATGACATCAACAACATCCGCAGCTTAAAAAACATGGATTCAACCTTTAAGCGATGATTCAGCAGCTACATGTTCCTGTACTGTACTTTTTCTGTTTATCTTCTTGCTGATCATGAGAGGTGGTTCTGCATACTGTCTGCAATTTGAAGGCTTGTTTTAATTCTATCCTCCCCTGATGGCCCTTTTTTTTCCCTCTGTCTGTTTGATTGGTGCCTTTTTGATCCTATCTTCATGGGTCTCTTGTGTTTGGTTCAATTAATGGAAGGGTTGACATCATCAGAACAGTATAATCCTTGGCTTGGTTCCTCAAGTGCTGCTGGGAGTCTGTTCCTAGCTTATTAGGCTTGAAATGTTGATCACAGAATCAAGGTAAAACATAAATCTGATGCTAAAATCAGTCTCCTAAATGTGGCATTAAATCCTGGGCTATTTGGCATTAGAAATGTAAAAATCAAATTGAAATGCATAGAGGACTATCTTGCATGGAAGACACTGCCTTTGGTGCCGAATGAATGTCGCTGCCATGTGGGATATTTTTGGAATATCATTTTGCATTAAACACTTACGTTATAAACCAACCTGTCACTTTAACCTTGTGTTAGCAAAACACATGATGTTTCTTTCTTCTATATTTGCAATAATTTCCTTATCAATTCTTTTGCCATCTGATAACATGTCAAAAAGATTCTTGATTCCACAGACCACTAAACCTAACATGACATAACTTCAAGCTTCTTGGCCCAAATGTAAAATGTGTAATAGGGACCTCACCTATCATGTTCCATTTATAATACTGCTGTCCTATTATGGTCACAGATATTTTTGTATAATCTAATAAATTTTTCAATGAAAACGTTATTTCAGCATGACAAACAACAAACCGGTATGATGTGTTTGCCTTGTCCCATTATATTATTCTCAGCTGAATCAATAACAAATAAAGTGTTCAAAATCAACAGGTTTCTCTTGGTTCACGCCAATAGATTTCTGACCACAGAAGCACAGATTCTTGATAGTGCTTTTTTTGACTGCTACAACAAGCAGGTACGTGGAAAATAAGAAGTTGTGTGCAAACACTGCTTCTGAACTAAAATAAAAAATCCAGACAAGGAGGATGAGCGGAACTGTTATTTTAAAAACACTTTACAATGCGTTTGAAGGTCGGCATTGATAATTGTTTAACCTGTAGAAGGGGGTCAGGCTTACCCTAAAATGTGTTGTATGGTGTAAAAAAATCCTCTCATTCTCTCGATCCAAACTTTTTTTTTTTATTATTGTTTTCCACTTACCATATTGTTTTACATTCCAACAGACTTTGAAGAACTACTGTTGTTTTTTACATTGTTGTGCCTTCCTGAGCACAACCATCCTTAGTCAAGTCCACTTTCTGTCTGCTACACATTTAGGCTACATTCACACGAGCATAGGCAACGTCGTACATGAAAAACTCTCTGACCTGATGATACCATTATTTCTGAAGTACACTACTTAGGGACACTTTACTACAAAGCAGACACAGTAATGTGGGCACCTGGGGTAGCCGGAGGCACAGTAATGGTGGAAGCAGCAGGATGTTAAAGGAAAGGTGTCATGATTTTTTTTTTATCATACTGCTTTTAATATAATATTTTCAAAATTTTTATTTAATTGTGTTTTCATGTTTTACTTTTAATGTTTTCTGACTTTTACTTCTGTATGGGGGCTGCCATTTTTTTTTCATCTCTGTATGTGTCGATTAATGACACATATAGAGATGGAATACGGCACATAGAACCCATAGAGAATGCGAATGGGAGCCGTTCCATTCTCAGATGCATGCGCCGCTCCCACACAGACCAAAACGAAGTTCGTTCGTAGAGCGAAATCTGGCGTTGTTTTCATGTGGACCGGAAGCCACTGCCGGACAGCAAGATGACGACTTCCGGCCGCGGCTTCCGGCCATATGTTCAACGAAGCGTAGGCCAGCAGAGGCGGCGGCAGGAGCAGGTAATTTATGTTCGTGTATGTTCGTGTGTATTATGTTCGTGTATATTATGTTCGTATATATTATGTTCGTGTATTACTGTCTGCTGAGCCCTGTATCTAATCCTCCTAGCACTGTGGAATCGCTCAGAAAGTGGCGGCACACAGTGTAGGAGGTTTGAAGGCACTAGCCAGAAGAAGGGAGGGAGTATTGTGTGAGGACACTAGAGGAGAGTGTGTCCACCCCAAATTTGCAGCATACATCAATGAGGTTGCTTTACCACAGTGACCATGCTGCAATTTTGGGAACTGCTCCCTCTAGTGGCCAGCACATGGAAATGTTATAAATTAGAATCTAATTTATATCTCCTTACTTGTGAAAAAATTAAAAAAATTAAAACAATGTGTAATCACTTAAATACTAATTGTTTAACTGAAAAAAAAAAATTCTAGCGACACATTCCCTTTAAGTTTGTGTAGAGGATTTGAAATAGGTGGGGAGGGTGCTAGAAAAGTGAGGAGCTAAAGATATCTGGGCAGCAAACACTGCAGATACGTGTCATGGCCAGGAAGAGTCTTCATGGCGTCTTGTCCAGATGAAGAAGAACGGAAAGTTAACAACTACAATCAGAGAAGGTGTCGCCTATGAGTCACTGAATTCAATTGTATGGTTTTCACTTGGTCTGCAGAGAGCTTGAGTAAAACCGGTATGTACCCCTTTATGGTTACTGCATGGTGGTAATATAGTTTTTTTTATTCAAGAACAGTATGGTGGTGTTATTCAGTCACTATGTGGTGGTAGTTTGTCCATCACCACACCCTTTAATTGCAAAACCACACCTACAAATGCGCAAAGCGGCTAATTCCACTGCTTCGTACCTTTTCAGACAGAAAAAGAGAAAGTTGATCCAGCACTGGATCAAGTTTCTCTTTTTGTGCTTTAATCTTCAATGTGAGCCGCCACAAGGGTACGGGCTCGGACATAGGATTGGTGAGCTGGAGGATTCCTCCTCCGTTTACTTCTTACTTTTTAATCGCATTCCTCCCATAGAAGTTGTAGTTCACCAATTCAACAGGTTGGTTCTCTTGCTGTACAGGAGCCTCACCTACTGCCACTTTGGCAGCATTAAGGCTTCTGCATGGGACTTAATTGACGGAGCCTTAATTGATGTAAAAGATTAAAATCTGTGGAGATACATTATGTAGAAAGGAATATACAGAACTGTTTCATCAACTAATTGGTTTAAACTAGAGAATTAAAAGGGTTTTTTGCACGTTACTGCCAAATTTCAAGCTTTATTGGCAAAGAGATATGAAATGCTTTGGCAAATCTTAGACATTAATGTGAGATTTTGAGAAGCATTGCCAAATCGCTGGTTTAATGAGGTTTCTCTACTGTTGTGTATTTAAGTAATAACCCATTCAATTCAGGCAGGTTTGAATTTAATAACGGCTCAACCCCTTGCTAATGGGTTTAATGCTCTCATTTCTCGGATGAAAACTCTGATAGGCCTTTGCAAGCTTTGGGCACTCGTACTGAGATAAATACATTGTTATCAAACAGTTGGCTAAATATTCCAGTTAATCTAGCCCCAAGATGACCTTCATACAGTAATATGAACCTCTCCCCATCATTATTGGGCATGTGAGAAAATGCAAACAATGTGAGGTCAATGGCCAAATAACTGGATCTCGCCCAACTCTTCCACCCAAATTGAACAGTTATCCCATGTAGCGGGAGCAGCAGAATCTGCTTTGATTCAGACTTGGAGCATATGCATCCTACTTTTAGTCTCAGCTGTCAAGTCTGAATTAGTTTCCAGTTTGTCCCCATATTTGGGCAACTGAATTGGACAAATCCTAACATTAACCTCTGTAAAATTTATTATTATTATAATATTCCTGATCAAATAATATAATATTATTTGATATAATATTACATAGGGATTTGAGGAAGCTGGGGGTTTGGGTGAAGAAATGGCATATTAAGTTAAATGTGGATAAATCTAAGGTTATGTACTTGGGCAGATGAAATAAATTCTATAATTGTGTATTAAATGGTAAAACACTATGTAAACTGCCACTGAAAAAGACTTGGGGATCTTGGTGGACAGTAAACTTAATGTGAGCGACCAGTGCCAGGTAGCTGCTGCTAAGACAAATCAAATCATGGGATGCATAGATGATCATGACAAGAAAATAGTTTTGACTCTATATAAATCACTAGTCAAAGCACACTTGAAATATTGCATACAATTTTGGGCACCTGCATATAAGACAGAAATAGCTGAACTAGAGTGGGTGCCAAGGAGGCATTCTTTAGGTCAAGAGCTATCACTATCATGATGGACCGGAATCTTTACTGTAAGAGCAGTGAGACTATGGTTCTCGCTGCCACAGGATGTTGTGATGGTTGATTCATTGAAGTATAAGAAGGGCACTAGATTTCTGAAGATGGGATGTTGATGCAGGGATTTTTTCTGAGTCAGGAAATAATTTCTTCACCTAATCTGGGACACTTGGCATCCGCCTATTTTTGAGTTTTCTTTACCTTTTCTTCGAATCAACACTGTAAGATTATAGATTGGACTTGATTGACCGGAGTCTTTTGTTCAACCTTATCAACTATGTAACTCAACAAGTATCTTTAAAAAGAGGGATAATGAATATTTAATCATTCCCAGGAATTGCAGTAATGATATTTAAAATCATTGTGCTTTTATCTAGAGTGTTTGCATATGAAGTTGTAGTGTCCATGGCCGCGGACCGTCGGGATTACTCACCGCCCCGGTGGCCGCAGACATGGATCTATGTGCGCTGGGCCGCATCTCCTCCCCAGGAGACGCCAGCGCTCACTTCCGCTCTGGTCCGCTGTGTCCCGTAGGGTGGGCGCACACGCTAGTGCCCGGCCTTAAAGGGCCAGCATGCACACATGGAAATGATCATTAATTAGCCAATGATCACTCTAGACTATAAGAAGGGCCCTGCCCCTTTGGTCATTGCCTGAGCGTTGTCGTGTTTTCCTATGTTAGTCTTGCAAATGGTCCCTTAGTGTTATCCTATTCCCGTTGTTCTTGTGCCCTGCTACCTGTACCCTGTATCCCGTTCTATTTGTTCCCGTGGAGTCGTGTTGTGCCACCGGTTCCACCTGCTGTGTTACACCACGTCTGGTGTCTGCTGTCAAGATCCCATCTGTGCCTAGCCGTTGCTACTGTCTGAACCACTACAGGTACCCTTGTTCTTGGACTATTTATATATTGACTTGGTACTCTGTTGGCCAGCTGTTATCCCGTTACAGGGGTATGGCCCAGTGGGTCCACATACTCACAAATTATGACAGAATTAATGTAGAATCTGTTTTTCAAGGCTTTGTATATTATTCAATTCTCTGTTCACATATAGGTTGTGGCTTCTGTTCATACCAAAAGCCACAACTACATAGTCGTACAGTAAATCCCAATGATGCCTTACGGTTCTGCCATTGCTTCAGTGGTCTTAACATCAAACATAGCAATTTTCATGGCAAAATTGGTGGTTGTAGACCATTGGGCGTCCATTGCCGCCTGGTTACCTAGTTACGGGCACTCGACCCCTTTGGCAGGGTTACGTTGTTTTCCTCAAAGTTTTAAAATAAATGCTGTGACTGACCCCCACCCACAAAAGGAAATCCACGTTTGTATGGTTGTTTCTTATATAAGGTGGGCGTCCACTGTGGAGGGGTAAGGAGATTCTGTCCCTTGCAGACTTCAACATATGCCACTTTCCTGCCAGATCATTAACCTGATCATTACATCGATTGAAAAAAATCATACCAACTATGGCCATGCAGCAATTTATCTTTTAAAAGTTTTAGTTAAAGAGGATCTGTCATTAGTTAATTAATTCCCTATCTCCTGAAAAATCTAATAGGCGCTATGATTCTGATATCTATAGTGTAATTTGTTTTCAAGAACATTTATTATTTGAAAGGTTATGAGCATTTTTCTAAATATGCCAATGTGGCTCTAATAGTCAAATAGGAGGTGACTCTTTCTTTTCATTCTGGGCGGAGCAATGTTCTGTATGAAGCTGTCCAATCAGTCATCCAGCTTCTCCCCCTTCCCTGCCCAGCAACACAGTTCGATCATATCGCATACAGCTTCCATTCCCGACTGTGTATTCAACTGGTGATATCTCCGATTGTGTTACAGCTAGAACTGCGATCCTGGTGTCATATCAAAGATTAGAATCTCCTCTTTCATATGCCACCGCTGTTCTGGTGGTCCACAGCCCGAGCTATGGCTGTTTGAAGTGATCCACCTTTCCTCCAGCCTCTGTCTCCCACACTGTGTGTGAAGCCGCTTCATGCTGATTGGACAGCGTCAGAGGCTGCGAGGTAGCTCCACCTCTGGAGAATCGCTGGCGTTGCCACCCACTTGTCAAGTATAGCCTCATTTGCATATTTAGAAAATGGAAAATTTAAAATAATAAACGTTTTGGGACACAATTTTCACTAGTATTATCAGTGTGACAGCGCCAATTAGATTAGCTAGGAGATAGGGCATTACTAAACTAGTGACAGAGCCTCTTTAAGATAACACATACAAGGTAGGTGTAGGGGCTTGTGTGTGTGTGTGTGTGTTTGTGTATTTGTACAACTGTGAATGGGACTAATCATGCACACTAGTCCAGCAAACACATAAAGCATCCTGTAATCGTAAACTCAGAAAAATGTAATCCTTCCTCTACACCTTCTGGTAATGTGGCTGGTAAGCGCATTAAATCACGGGTTTCATTAAAATTCTATTTAATGTTAAGATATAAAGTATCACATTTGCGCCCAGTATTTTTACAGCTTAAAATTCAGTAACGAAAATCAAGCCGCAGCCAAAAAACTGACAACGGCTACAAACTGGACATTCACAGACTCTTAATACGTTTATTTTACTGACCACATTTAGATTGCTTACTGTCCATTGACTGCTTACCATTTACATACAATATACTGAGATTAGTAGATTTACGCTTTACTTATGACAGCTGGGCTCCTGCTCCAACACCCGCGATCGAAGTTTACTTTGATTGCGGCCGTTTAACCTGTTAAATGCCGCTGTCAATAGCGACCGCGGCATTTAACTTGTTTACAGAGGGAGTGAGCTCCCCCTGTCACCCATCGGCGGCCCGCAAATGCAATCGCGGGTCTCCGATGGGGTGTCATGGCAGCCGGGGGCTTGATAAAAGACCCCAGGTCTGCCCTGGACATATGCCTGTTAGGACGCGCCGGAGGCACGTCCTAATAGATTGCTTGTCAGATTTACACTGACAGGCAATAATGCTCTGGTATACGGAGTATACCAAAGCATTATAGCAGCGATCTGAAGATCGCACAGTAAAGTCCCCTAGTGGTCTAATAAAATAAGTAATAAATGTGAAAGATTAATAAGAAAAATTACAGTAAAAAAATAAATAAAACAATTTTTTTCCATAAAAAGTGGTTTTATTTAGTAAAAGTGTAAAAAATAAATAAAAGTACACATATATGGTATCGCCGCGACCGTAATGACTCAATTAATAAAGTTAATATGTAATTTAAACCGCAAGGTGAACCCCGTAAAAAAAAACAATGGCTAAACTGCAATTTTTCCCATTGCCCCCCAAAAAAGTCATAATAAAAATGAATCAACAAGTCCCATGCAACCCAAAACAGTACCAATGAAAACTACGTCTCGTCCCGCAGAAAACAAGCCCAAAAAATCACTACATTGATGGAAAAATAAAAAAATTACGGCTCTTGGAAAGCGACGATGCAAAAACAAATAATTTTAGTTCAAAAGTGTTTTTATTGTGCAAAAGTCGTAAAACATAAAAAACCTCTACATATGTGGTATCGCCGTAATCGTACCGACGCATAGAATAAAGGTAACATGTTATTTAGGCCGCACAATGAACGGCGTCAATTGAAAACGTATATAACAATGGTGGAATTTCGGGTTTTTTTTTTATAATCCCCCCCAAAAAAGTTAATAAAAGTTAATAAAAAAATTATATGTACCCTAAAATGGTGCTATTAAAAAGTAACTAATCCCGCAAAAAACAAGTCCTCATACAGCTATGTAGACGAAAAAATAAAAAAGTTATAGCTCTTTGAATGCGACTATAGAAAAACGAATAAAATAGCTTGGTCATTAGGGCCTAAAATGGGCTGGTCACTAAGGGGTTAATAATTTTTATTTCACATTTAGTACTTTTTTTTTTTTTTGTCCCACTAGGGGACTTCACTATGCGATCTTTAGATCGCTGCTATAATGCTATGGTATACTTAGTATTCCAAAGCATTATTGCCTGTCAGTGTAAAACTGACAGGCATCTATTAGGACGTGCCACCGGCACGTCCTAATAGGCATAAGCCCAAGGCAGACATTTGGGCCTTTATCAGGCCCCCGGCTGCCTTGGCACCCCATCAGAGGCCCGCAATTGCATTTGCTGGCCACCGACGAGTGAGAGAGGGAGCTCCCTCTCACTGTAAATTATTTTAAAAATGCAGCGGTCGCTATTGACCGCGGCATTTAACGGGTTAAACGGCCGCGATCTAAGTAAACTTCGACCGCGGCTGTTGGAGCAGGAGCTCGGCTGTCATTAGACAGCCGAGCCCCAGCTCCAGCCTGCATGGGACAGCCGTGCAGGACTTAGACTGGGCCGCCATGAAAAGGCTACGGCCTAGCCTAAGGCCCCTTAGTGACCGCCGTGAAAAGGCGTATTGGTGGTCACTAAGGGGTTAATCGCCAAATGCTGAATTTCAAAGCTACACACTTGTCTAACACTATTTTGAAGATATTTTCAAGCTATTTAATGCATTCCTATGGACAATGATTTATCACCGCGATATCACAGCAATTTTTTTGTAGTGAGAGAATTAGCTCTAGCCTAAAGCATTGCTATAGACAGCGATTAATCGCTCACTACACAACAAATAAAAAGTCTAAGCTACAGCCTTAAAGTTTCCTGGAACTTGTCCTTGCATTGCCTTCTAAAAGGATTGAGGACTTCATTGATGCTGACCACTAGATGTCACTGGAAGAGTTAGGGCATGACCACACATGGCGGAATTCCTCCGCAACTGTCCGCATCGATGCCGCACAGAATCTGCGTTGCAGATTCTGCAGCGGATCTGCACAAAATGTGCAGTACATTGATGCGGACTAGCTGCTGCAGACTGCGGGAAAAGTGCTTCCCTTCTCCCTATCAGTGCAGGATAGAGAGAAGGGACAGCACTTTCCCTAGTGAAAGGAAACGATTTTCATACTTACCGGCCGTTGTCTTGGTGACGCGTCCCTCTTTCGGCATCCAGCCCGACCTCCCTGGATGACGCGCCAGTCCATGTGACCGCTGCAGCCTGTGCTTTGCCTGTGATTGGCTGCAGCCGTCACTTACACTGAAACGTCATCCTGGGAGGCCGGACTGGAGACAGACGCAGGGAGTTCTCGGTAAGTATGAACTTATATGTTTTTTTACAGATACATGTATATTGGGATCGGTAGTCACTGTCCCGGGTGCAGAAACAGTTACTGCCGATCGCTTAACTCTTTCAGCACCCTGGACAGTGACTATTTACAGACGTCTCCTAGCAACGCTCCCGTCATTACGGGAGCCCCATTGACTTCCTCAGTCTGGCTGTAGACCTAGAAATACATAGGTCCAGCCAGAATGAAGAAATGTCAAGTTAAAAAAGCAAGACGTATCCGCAGCACACATGACATGTGCATGACAGCTGCGGACTTCATTGCGGAACTTTGAATCTCCATTGAAGTCAATGGAGAAATTCCGCCATGAGTCCGCCACTGCTCCGCAACAGACAGAGCATGCTGCGGACACCAAATTCCGCTCCGCAGCCTATGCTCCGCAGCGGAATTGTACGCATCGTGTAAACGAACACTGCTAATTTAAAGTGAAAGTCAATGGAGAAACGGCTCCGCTGCGGATTAACGCTGCGGAGTGTCCGCAGCGGAATTTAAGTGGAATTCCGCCATGTGTGAACCCGCCCTTAAGGGACACAACATTTTCCTTTTTGTTTTATGGTTGTTGTTTTTTTAGATTTTTTTTTTACTGCACACTTGGAAACATCTAGAGTTTTTAAATGGGTGCTTGCACTAAAATTGTATATTGCCTAAAAAGAAGAGGACATTTTATTAACGGAATGAAAGTGCATGATGTTAACATGAGTAGGTTATCCTCTTTTGTCAAGTTGTTATGAGATGTTATTAAGGGTAGGTTTACACGTATTTAGTTCCAGAAAATCTGAAGCATTATACAGTAGCAGCAAAGTGGATGAGATTTGAACAAATCTCATCCACATGCTGCATAAATGATATATAGAAAAAACGCTCAAATTGACCTGCGGTGCGGTTTTTTAATCCAAAGCATGTCAATTGTATTTGCGTAATCGCTGCTTTTTTGTTGCGAGTTTTCCCCATTGAATTCTACGGAGGAGGTGAAACCCGTAACAAATAGCAGATGTGATTTTTTTTGCGGCAGAAAAGCAGCGATTCCGCCCCAAAACGCATACTTACTCAGAATTCTGTGCTTCTTCGTCCAGACCGGCCTCCTGGTATAATGTTTCATCCCATGTGACCGCTGCAGCCAATCGGAGGACCGCAGCAAAAAAAGTTTTCGTTTATTTTGACTTTTAATTATTTTTTATTTTTTTCACAAACTTTATTTGACTGTTTTACTTTCTTTTTTTTTTAGTCCCATCGGTGGACTTCACTATGCGATCTGCTGATCGCATACATAATGCTTTGGTATACTTAGTATACCAAAGCATTATTGCCTGTCAGTGTAAAACTGACAGGCAATCTATTAGCCCATGCCTCTGGCATGGCCTAATAGGCATTTGCTGAAGACAGAACTGGGGGCCCTTGCTAGGCCCCCGGCTGCCATGGAAACCCGACGGCGCCCCGCGATTTCTTTGTGGGGGCGCCAGAGGAAGCTCCCTCCCTCTGTCAAACATATTAGATGTTGCTGTCGCTATTGACAGGGGCATTTAATGGGTTAAACTGCCGCAATCGGAGCGAGCTTCAATTGCGGCAGGAGCCAGGCTGTGTATAACAGCCGTGCTCCTGCCGCTGATCGCGTGGGTACACTGGCAGTACCCGCACGATCAGGGGACGGATATATTAAGAGGTTAAATGTATTCATTAATCTACAAATCTGCATTGTATTGTGTAGGCATGGTAAGAAGACATCAGCACTCAGAAAAATGTAATTTACCCTGAGGTTCTAGAGATTTTTGGGGTCCAGCAACACTTTTCTGATTTAATGTGCACATTAGGCTCATAACTCTGAGGTTTCTGTATTACTTATGCTGTTGTCTCTAACTTGACTTCAAGTATGATTGTTTTGTTAATATGTGAGATCTCAAAGTCCCAAAGTATACCGCCCAACAGAAAAAGGACACTTTTGGTTTAAACTTTAAGTTTGCCCATCAGGAAATGTGTAATGTGGATTTATTGACGATACACTGTAGGCAGACTAACAACCAATCAACTTCTTTGTTAACCCCTTTCCGACATTTGACGTATCTATACGCCAAAGTCGGGTAGGGGAAGTATGGAGCGGGCTCACGGAGTGAACCCGCTTCATACGATGCCGGTGTCGGCTGTTTGTCGACACCTCCGAGTAACTAGCGGCATCGCGCTCGAGTGTGATCCCGCTAGTTTAACTCGTTAATGCAGGGCTTAATAGGTGCCTGTCAGAATCACGATATACTGCAATACATTAGTATTGCAGTATATCGTGCAAGCGATCTAATGATCGCTGGTTGAAGTCCCCTAGGGGGACTAATATAAAAAGTAAAAATGAGTTAAATAAAGTTGTTTTTTTGTGTAAAAAAAAAATAAGAATATTAAAAGTTCAAAAAAAAAAACCTTTTCCCATTTTCCCCCTAGAGCATAGTAAAAAAATAAATGAATAAACATAATTGGTATCGTCGCGTCCGTAAAAGTCTGAACTATTACAATATATCATTATTTAACCCGCACGTAAAAAAAAAATTGTAAACGCCAGAATCTCTATTTTTTGGTCACCTCACCTCCCACAAAAAATAAAATTAAGGCTGGGTTCACACGACCTATTTTCAGACGTAAACGAGGCGTATTATGCCTCGTTTTACGTCTGAAAATAGGGCTCCAATACGTCGGCAAACATCTGCCCATTCATTTGAATGGGTTTGCCGACGTATTGTGCAGACGACCTGTAATTTACGCGTCGTCGTTTGACAGCTGTCAAACGACGACGCGTAAATTGACTGCCTCGGGAAAGAAGTGCAGGGCACTTCTTTGCCACGTAATTTGAGCTGTTCTTCATTGAACTCAATGAAGCACAGCTCAAGATTTACGAGCGTCTCAGACGGCTCGCAAAATGCGAGGAGGAGCATTTACGTGTGAAACGAGGCAGCTGTTTTCTCTTGAAAACAGGCTTTCTTTTCACACGTAAATGACAGCTAGCGTGTGAACATACCCTAAAAGTGATCAAACTATCGCATTTACACCAAAATTATTAAAAACTACAGCTTATTCCGCAAAAAATAAGCCCTCATACCACTTAATCGAGGGAAAAATAAAAAAGTTATGTCTCTCGGAATTTGGCGACAAAATAAATTTTCTTTTTTACACTTAGTCAAATATAGTAATGCATACTAATGCATACCTCCCAACCATGCCGGATTCAGCGGGACAGTCCTGGGTTCTGGGCAGTGTCCCGCTGTCCCAGGCGGCAGGTGATATATCTTGGTGTCAACTTGTCTGCGTCGTCAGGACGCAGCTATGTTTGAACCAAATGCTGAAGAAAGGAGCAGTCCGCTCCCTGCTTCAGCATTCACTGTGTGGATCGGCTGTGAGCCGCTCGGCACAGACAGGTGCGATGCCGTGACATCATCGCGCCTGTTTGCGCCAAGTCAATCCTGGTACAGAGCAGAGGGATCTTCTCCACTCATCAAGGACTCCTTGGGCACAGCTCTACTTTGTGCTAAGCACAGGGAAGCCCTTGACGTCACTGTCAAAATATGGACAGTGAGGTCGGACTTTCAACTACAGAGTCCCTAGCCAGAGCAATGCAAGCTCTCTGGCCAGGGACTCCCGTCTTGGAAAAGCCATTGACATCACTGTCCATAAATGGACAGTGATGTCAGGGGCTCCTCCTGGAGCGGATTCCCCAGCCAGTGCGTTAACTACGTTCTAGCTGGGGAATCCGGCAACTCAAAGCCCCTAACATCACTGTCCATGTATATGGATAGTGACGTCAGGGGCTCCTCCTGGAGCAGATTCCCCGGCCAGATTGTGGCCGATGCTCTGGCTGAGGATTCCGCTCCTAGAGGGTTCCCCAATGACCCTATCTTGAAGTGGGTGTTGCACAATCTACATTGGCAAAATGGCACTATATGGTCACTATCTACATGGGCACTGTGGCACTATGTGGGCATTATATTATATGGTGGAAGCTAAGGGAGCATTATACTGTATAAACTTAGACAAGACTATGAGAAGATGCACCAAATTTATCATTCTGTATGATAAATTTAGCGCATCTTGCTTGACTTGCTATAACTTTTCCCTTTATACCTTCTTCGATTTGGCAAAGTTTGCAACAGAATTTTGTGCCAGCTTTGATGGTGCATCTTAAACCATGCCCCCTTTTGGATAAGCAACACCCTTTTTGGAACGCTTTTAAAGTGTCTCTAGTGAGGCACAAACATCTGGCTTATTTAGAAATAGGCCAAGATGCGCCAGATTTTGCGCAATTTCTAACACATTCGAGCTGCAGACACAGTACATCTGCCCTATTGTGTATAGCTAATTTAAGACTGGTTAAAGTTCCCTGCAAAGTCAGGAATGCCAATGTGCAGGGGAAACATCAATAAATCCGCGTTGTGGCTCCTTCATTGTCAGGATTGGCTTAACCTTAAGTCAAGTAAAAGGGCTGGCTGCAGTTTTCTGCACAGCCAGGTGACCGGAAGTGCCTAAAACAGCGCTTCAGCTAATTCATCTTAGGATCGGTATGGTTCAAGAAAATTAGGCTGGCTGTAGTTCCCAGTATAGCTGGGTGGCTGGAAGTCCTCTTTGCAGGGAAAACTATTACATGCACTAAATCAGGGCTGAGCCCTGAACAAAAATTGATGCAGTATCCTAGTGATATGCCATAACTTTATAAGATGTAATAACCTTTTAAAAGATAATTCTTCCCAAATTACTTTTAGTATATGCTTGGCACAAATGTGCAGCTATTTAATTTTTTTATTCGGTCTTTGTGCCCCTGTATCATCAGGAATGTCATAGCATTGGCCATAACACTGCTGGTTAAAACTAGGGTATGAGCCATGTGACCTCATTAAATCTTTGATAGACTTTTTCCCTCTTAATATATAGTGTGGCTCAATACCATTTAAAATTGACTAGCCAGGTATTTGGACTCAGGGCTACATTATGGGCAATGTCCAGAAATACCTATCTATGTAGGCCAGGGGTCAGCAACCTATGGCACTGGTGCCACAGCTGATACTTGAGGCATGGTTTGCTGGCACACTTCCCTCTCCCAGTGCCCAGCGCCGTTGTCTGCTTGGTGGCATCGAACACGGGGAGAGAGAGCAGTGCTTCATTGTGTTTGTCGCTGCTGAACACTTGGCAAATGCACAATGCATCACTGCTTTCTCTCCTGGTGTCCAGCATCGTCAAGCGCATAATGAACCGCTGCTCTCTCATGGTGATCAGTGCCGCAAGGATGGAGTTGAATAACTGTTCTGTAAAAGAACGTTCGCAAAAGATGGTAACTATCCCATGTGTACCCCCTACCAAGCTCGTGTTCAGTAGCCTTGGTCTCTCCTATGTGCCCCTCCCAAGCTGGTGTAAAGTAGTCTCTCTCTCTCTTGTGCGCACCTCCCCCCTAAGCTGGTGTTCAGTAGCTGTGGTCTCTCCTATGTGCACCCTTTCATGCTTGTGTTCACTAGTTGCGGTCTTGCCTATGTGCACCACCAAATCGGGTGTCCAGTAGCCACGGTCTCTCCCATGTGCCCACCCCCCAAGCTGGTGTTTTCAGTAGTCAATCTCTCTCCTGTGTGCAGTTCGCCAAGCTGATGTTCAGTAGCCGCGGTCTCTCCTGTGTACACTGCCCCTCCCCAAGCTGGTGTTCAGTAGCCTCGTATGCACTACAGATGAATCATCATTGCAAAGAAAGTCAGTGACAAGTGTTATTGTGAAATGTTAGTTTAATTAACTGATTAATTGATTTGCCACACGTGGTAACAGTTTGTCTTATGACTCCTGTTTGCATGGCACACTAAGTACTTCATCATTTTTCTTTTATTATTTTTTTTTCGGCATGCCATACAAAAAAGTTTGCCTACTCCTGGAATAGGCAATAGTCTCATGTTTCTGCATGATCACTCCGATAACAAACATGGATGATCAGTTGGAATAGGAAACAATCTGTCTATATCCAGCGTTGCTATAATGTCAATTAAGAGGTATTGGGGTTTAAGATGGAGTTATAAAATATGGAAAAAGTAGATGATGAGGTGACAATCCATTTAAGGGAAGATTGCCAAACATACACAACAGAATAAACCCTAGTGGCCTATCTTGTACATGATGTGATCGGCACTGTAATGCAGTGTTTTTTATTTAGAAAAAAGATCATTTTTGACTGAGTTATGACCTATATTAGCTTTATGCTTTATGCTAATGAGTTTCTCAATGGACAACTGGGCGTGTTTTACTATATGACCAAGTGGGCATTGTACAGAGGAGTGTATGACGCTGACCAATCAGTGACCAATCAGCGTCATACACTTCTCTCCATTCATTTACACTGCAGATAGCGATATAGCTATATCGCTATTTGCAGTCACATAAACACACTATAACACTACTCATGTGTCATGACAATGAATATACATTACCTCCAGCCAGGACGTCATGTGTATTCATTCTCCTGACCACTTCTGTAGAGTCTGTGTGATTTACAGCACAGCAGGCGTAGTCTCGCGAGATTACGCTGTAAACTGTCATTCACAGCAAGATCTCGCTGTGCTGTGCTGTAAATCACACAGACGCTACAGAAGTGGTCAGGAGAATGAATACACATGACGTCCTGGCTGGAGGTAATGTATATTCATTGTCATGACACATAAGTAGCGTTAGGGTATGTTCACACGCTGAGCCAAAAACGTCTGAAAATACGTAGCTGTTTTCAAGGGAAAACAGCACCTGATTTTCAGATTTTTTTTGAGCAACTCGCGTTTTTCGCTGCGTTTTTGGAGCTGTTTTCAATAGAGTCTATGAGAAAACAGCTCCAAAAACGTCCCAAGAAGTGTCCTGCACTTCTTTTGACGAGGCTGTAATTTTATGCGTCGTCATTTGACAGCGACGCGTAAAATGACAGGTCGTCGGCACAGTACATTGGCAAACCCATTGAAAGCAATGGGTAGATGTTTGCCGACGTATTGGAGCCGTCTTTTCAGGCGTAATTCGAGGCGTAAAACGCCTCCATTACGCCTGAAAATAGGTTGTGTAAACCCAGCCTTATAGTGTGTTTATGTGACTGCACATAACGATATAGCTATATCGCTATCTGCAGTGTAAATGAATGGAGAGAAGTGTATGACGCTGATTTGTCACTGATTGGTCAGCGTCATACACTCCTCTGTACAACGCCCACTTGGTCATATAGTAAAACACGCCCAGTTGTCCATTGAGAAACTCATTAGCATAAAGCTAATATAGGTCATAACTCAGTCAAAAATGATTGTTTTTCTAAATAAAAAACACTGCTGTAATCTACATCACAGCGCCGATCACATTATGTACAAGATAGGCCACTTATAATGTGGTGACAGAGCCTCTTTAATGACCAAGCTATTTTTTAAGTTTTTCCATTTTCCATCGTCTCATTAGAAAAGCTATAACTTCTTTATTTTTGCATCGACATAGATTTATAAAGACTTGTTTTTTGCGGGACAAGTTGTATTTTTAATAGCACCATTTTGGGGAACGTATTTATTGATTAACTTTTTTTGGGGGGGGGATAGAAAAAGACCCAGTAATTTTGCCACTCTTTTTTGTGACCTGAATTTACCCCATTTACCGTGTGGTATAAATAACATAATAACTTTATTCAGCGGGTTGTTACAACTTTTTGATCCCTTTTTATCAACATTTTTTGAATGCAGGTTGAACAGAAAACAGCAATTCAGGCATTGTTTTTTACATTTATTTTTTACGCCGTTCAGTTGGGGTCATTACAGACACGGCGATACCAAATATGTGTAACTTTTTAACTTTTTATTTTATTTATTTCTTTATTTATTTTATTTCATAAAGCATTTTGTAAGGGGAAAAAGTGTTTGTTTGTTTTTTATTTTTTACTTGGGATTTTTATTTATATATTATAAACTTTATTAAACTTTTTTTTAGTCCCACTAGTGGACTTCACTATGCGATTATTTGATCACTTTAATAATACACTGCAATACTTCTGTATTGCAGTGTATTATTGCCTGTCAGTGGCCTCCGGCATGGACTAACAGGCATTAACTAGAGGCAGACCTGTTAGCCTTTGCTAGGCCCCCGGCTGCCATAGAAACCACCGGCACCCTGCGATCGCATTGCGGGTGTGCCGATGGGGGTGAGAGAGGGAGCCCCCTCCCTCTAAAACCAATCAAATGCTGCGCTTGCTATTGAGGGCCTTATCTAAGGGGTTAAATGGGCAGGATCTATACTGATTTTTATCCCACCCATTCGAGCAGGTCTGCTCCCTGCCCTCAGCTAGCTCCAGTAGCTGAGAGCAGGGAGATTTTGCTGCTCCCTGCGGCGTTTATTTATTTTGATGCAGCGCTGTAAAAAGGCTGCTGAAACGGAATAAAGCCCGTTAGTAGCCTCCGTAAATACACCTACGGGCGGTCACTAACTGGTTAAAGGTATTTTTCTAGATTCGGGTGAGTTTAATAAAAACCCTTTATGTGCCCACTAGTTCTATGTTTAGCAACCGTGGTTAGCTACTCATGGAGAGATAGCATCATCGTGTCATGATTGGCTGCTATAGTGATATATAACGTGACGTCACTATGGATTTCATGTCACTATCTGACATTGTAAACAGAGGACCCCCTCTAGTGGAAGTAGTCTTTTTCAGGACTGTAACTTTCATTTGAAAGTTTATCTTCCTATAGCAGGCACAATAAAGGGGTTTACTCCAATTCATCCAAATCTCAGAAAACCCTTTTTAAGCATTCACACCAGTAAATCAAATTTCCCTAATCTCATGCTAAAGCCAATTTCATAGGAAGCCAATTAACCTATCTGTATCTTTTTGGAGTATGGGAGGAAATCGCAGTACCTGGAGGAAACCTACACAGTCACGGGTAGAACATACAAACTGCATACAGACGTTGCCCCTGGTCATATTGCTGAAAACCGTGCTAACTACTTAACCACCGTGCTACACGTGAACACTGTGAACCGCAAGCTTTAATAATTCCAACAATATGGCATACTTATTGTCCAGGTGACTTTAAAACATATCGGCCAAAATCGTAGAACTTTTAGGTGTTCATGAATGATGGTCTTCACTGGTCACAATTTATTTGCTCAATCTTACATTCTACCTGATAATCTAAGCATATAATGGGCTCTAATGAGTTCTGATCTGTTACCACTGAAATAAAACAATATATATAACCAATGTTTCCCTTTTCTCTTAGAAAGGCAAAGATGCCCCCTACCTCACTGCGGGCACCCACAGTCCAACAGGTGTTCTGTATTTGGGCAGATGTCTGATTTAGCCAACTTTGCCCATCTTAAATATTGCCATAGTATTGCTCCGTTTCCAAAAGCTACCAAAAGAAAGGCAAAGTGTTTCAGCTATAAACCTATGACCGTTAAATTCAAAACCAGATTACAGCTGAAACATTTAAAAAACGTATGCGCTTTTACAAATGTATTTTTTCAGATGCATTTCTTTTGGTAGCATTTCAAAACGCAACAAAAATGCACAGTGTGAACCCAGCCATATACTTTTGTCACAGTTACCCCTGATTTCAAAGCAGCAAAGGCATACCTCCCAACCTTTAATTATCAGAAAGAGGGACAACCGAGGCGGCACACGTAGCAAATTTTTTTCTTTTAAGCCATGCCTCTAATCCCACCCAATCCCCGCCCATACAGATCCGGTTCAGCCCACACAGTATCATGCTCCCATAGTGCCTCCCACACAGTATAATACCAAATAGCTGCTTCCACACAGTGTAATGCCCTCTAACGGCCACTATACATTATAATGCCCCCCATAGATGAACCCATACAGTATGAAGCCAACACGGATGCCCACACAAAGTATATTGCCCACACAGATGCCCCCATGCAGTATAATGCCCAAACAAATTCCACCATACAGCATAATGCCAGTAGCTGCCCCCATACAGCATAATGCCCCATACAGCATAATGCCCCCATAGCTGCCCCATGCAGTATAATGCCCCCTAGCTGCCCTTATCAGTATAATGACCTTAGTGCCAGTGCCAACATATAAAGTGCCAGTTCCCTTGTAGATAGTGCCACAGTGCTCATGTAGATAGTGCCCTTATATAGTGCCACAATGTCCATGTTCATAGTGCCACACCCCCCTTGACGACAGCACCACACCACCTGTAGATAGCGCCATTGGGAATCCCTCAAGGGGCAGAATCCCCAGCCAGAGCATAGGCCAGGGATTCCACTCCTAGAAAGAAGCCCTAATGTCACTGTCCATATATGGATAGTGACGTCAGTGGCTACTCCTTGAGCGGAATCCCCGTTCCTGACTTTGGCCAGGGTGTCCGCTCCAGGAGGTGCCCCTGACGTCAATGTCTATATATGGACAGTGACAGTTAAGGGCTTCCCCCGAACACAGCGCTTAAAGTAGCGCTGTGTCCAGGGAGTCCCTCTGCTCCTCCGCTCTGAACTAACTCTGTATCAGAGAGCTGATGGTTCCCTGCTTCAGCATTGGGTTCAACTGTATCTGCGTCCTGAGGACACAGATACAGTTGACGGCGGGACATACCCCTGGCCGCCCGAGACAGCGGGACACCGCCTGGAATCTGGGACTGTCCCGCTGAATCTGAGACGATTGGGAGGTAGGGCCAAGGATAAGTGGCTACCACACACTATTGATACAAGAAGTAAGATTTCTATGTCGGCCACCGCTTTGGAGATAAAAGCTATAAAATATGAATTGCATCTTTACAAGACATTTTAACGAACAACTGCACATTTAGGGTCATTGCACACGATGTGTATTACGTTGCGGTTTTGCCACGCGTATTTGTGTGCGGCAAAACCGCAACGTAATACAGTACCAGCGTAGGCAATGAGATTCCAGGAAATCTCATGTCCACGCTGCAGTATCTTTCAGGACGTAAATTGACCCGCGGTGCATATTTTCGAAACCGCAGCATGTCAATTTATTCCGCAATTCTGCTTGCGAATTTTATCTCCCTAGTTCTGGAGAAATACGCAGCAAAACCTGCAGCAGTAAAACGTCACGATTTAAGCAGCAAAACGTAAAAAACGCACCTTCAGGTAAGTTTTTTGCTGCAAATTTCTTGCGGTTTTGCGGCAAATTTCTTGCAGTTACCTGCGGTTTTGCTGCGTATTTTCCACAGCAAAATACGCAACGTATTCATGTAGCCTTAATGTATCTGTCTAGCGTATAAGTTCAACTATGTTTAGGAGATGTACATAGCAAGCGATGCTGATAAAAAAAAAAGGAAAAACCTACTGCTTAGAAATTGTGTTTTTATTTAACATAGCCCTCTTATATATAACTACATTTGTGTTTAGATCAGTTTAGAAACAGTTGTGTTTAGATCTGTAAATAGACCACCCTTGCTCACCTGTGTGTGCAATGTACAAGACCACTATACATTGCACAGTGTGTATCCGCTGCAGCCATATCACATAATGATAGTATGTACCACGGTCGCAGTGGAATCACCTGAGGGGGGCATAAACAGATTTGAGCGAAGCTCAAATATTTACATGCAGTATCGCTTAGGTCAGCAGACTTGGGAAGGCAGATTTTTTTTATTGCATATAATGGTACAGCCCTTTTATTCTTCATCACTAAGGCCCCATGCACAGCGATGTATTTTTTGCGGCCGCAATTCATTTCAATGGGCCCATGCACACGACCGTGGTTTCCATGGTCCGTGCATTGCCCAGTAGCCTGGACCGCAAAAAGAAGGGACAAGTCTTATTACGGCCGCATCTTGCGGTCCAGGCTGATTGAAATGAATTCACACAGCAATGTGCACGGCACGGGATTTGCGGGCGGCCGCGGGTAACACTCTGTGGCCCTCTGAGTCGCAAGTCACGGCCCGTGCACACCACTACAGTCGTGTGCATGAGGCCTAAGAGGGCTAGTAGAAAAAAAAATTAAAAGCCCTTTTTAAGACCAAGTACCTTATGTAAATAAACATATAGGAAAGAAGAAATAGAAAGTGGATCCAGCGCTTAGACAGATGAAGTGGTTAAAATGGAAACTTCTTCCAAGTTTGAATCCATAATTGTATTTAAAAATCAGCAGAGAGTGTTCCAAGGTACAACAGGTAGTTGAGTATATAGGCGATGCCTACGCGTTTCAGACGCAAGCTGCGTCCTTACTCATGGCTTATTCCATAAGTAAGGACACAGCTTGCATCTGAAACGCGTAGGCATCACCTATATCCTCAACTACCTGTTGTACCTTGGAACACTCTCTGCTGATTTTTAAATACAATTATGGAATAAAACTTGGAAGAAGTTTCCATTTTAACCACTTCATCTGTCTAAGCGCTGGATCCACTTTCAATTTCTTCCTTCCTATCCATGTCGTGAGCCGACACCAGGACCCGAGCGCTACTAGCAGTGTGAATCTGCATCAAGGTGAGCTGGAGGATTCCTCCCATTTTCTCTAAATAAACATATAACTTTAATCTGAAATAAATGTAAAATATTCAGCAGACAATAACATCAGAGCTAAATTGCATATATAAAATAATGAATGTAGGCTACTGTGCCAACCCCCCCTGACCTACCACCAACAACCACTGCATCAGCTACAGTGACCCAGAGGAGTAAGTTTCCCCTAGGCATGAACCCCTGCTTGCATATAGCGTACAAGATGCCTTGCTGGTCAGGTGTATTGTTCAGGTCATGTTAGTCAGACATACTGTCTTTTATCAGTGGACTGCTTGTCACAATTATTAGTATTATTTTCCAAGTGGGCAGTTTGTTTGGCTAGGCTTATAATCCAATGTTTTTGCCAAGCAATACAATAGTGTTATGATCAGGGCTGGTCTACCCCCACAGACTACTAGGGGTCCTACAGTTGGCCCAGGCTCTGAAACTAATGGTCTCTAATAAAATGGGGCCCCAAAGGTCCAATAGAAGACAACCTAATTTGCATCTGACTTTTGAAGTCAACCACTGGTCACTATTAAATAGGGTCTATTTTATGAGTTTATTTACCTAAGTAACCGTCCAGACCTTATTAATGCAGGTTCTGTATAGATGGAGGGTAGGCGCTCAGAATAATTTCCGCTGGTGGGCCCAAGAAACATCAATTTGACGTTCGTTAGTAGGTTTAGGAATACATTTTTATTTAAAATTGTACATTTTAATCAAATACACAGCATCTCCAGCCAAACAAAAAGGTTCTGTTGCTCCCTATCGCTAACTTGACAGAGCTCAACCAGTAAATCTGTGATTCTGGTGATTTTATACTTCATTGTTTGGTGACAACGCAGGACCATTAGATAATTACCTACTAATCTGGTTTTGGGATTATTTTTGTAAAATGGCAGATGAGTTAGAATTTTTGACCAGTAGTTTTCCGGCTAAAGGAGATTTTCTGTAGTCCTCCTTGTAGCTGGTAAATACTTTATTCTCAACTTTCAGCAGTTGCATGGGTTAATCAGTGAATGAAAGCAGTATCAATGCCAGTCAAGCCCCGGAGTTTCTGTATTTGGTTTTACATTCAGTCCTTAAAACCCTCTTTTTCCTGTATATTGTTCTCATTGTTGAACTATGTGCAATCCCACTAGAGCCTGCATTTGGGCACTTCTGATACCAATTGGACAGTCCTGCGCCAAGGGTTACCCCATGCAGAGAATGATTCAGCCCAGCGGATCATTTCACTGCTAACACCATTCAGCAAAAAACTTCAATTGAACAGAGCTGCAGCTGTATTTGCTCTAAAGGGATTTAAGACACCAGTTTGATTCTGCTCTTCTGACAAACTTGACTCGTGAAAAAACAAAGTGTATTTTCCAGGAAGCCAGGACATTAACCATCCCACCCCGGGACCTATTGGTCCTTGTGGGTAAGTCTTTTATTCTGTACAAAAACAGCACTGTATAACAGAGAATTGGAAAACTAAACTCAAGACAAAAAATAGGAATGATTAATATCAATACAAGATTTGTCGACACGTTTGTGTTTGCTTGTATGTGTGTGCAGAAATGTACAAACCTTATAAATGCAGTGTGTAAAGTATGTAGAGGGCAGGTGAGCACGTGAAGAAAATTCAAACTATTAACAAAATAGGTATTATGCTTTCATCTTAAAAACACACTGTGGCCAGGATCAAAAACAAAATTTTGATCCCGTTTTTTTGCTCTGTTTTTTGAGCCAAAGCCAGAAGTGGATGCAAAAGGAAGGATCGGCATAAAGAAAAAAAAATGATGCATCTCGTTTCCCCTGTATTTGGCTCCAAAAAACGATATAAAAACTATAGGGCAGATTTACCAAGACTGGCGTTTAATACACCAGTCTTCTCTATCTACTCTGCTGGAGTAAGATGCGACAGATTTATTAAGAGGCACCAGCCCCCTAATAAATTTGTTGCATCTTTCTGCTGGCTGTGTGCCACAATTGTTGCGCAATGACCGCGTCTGTGCACCAACCACCCCCACCCAACCTTAATTTGCTGCTCCTCTTCTCCCCTCAGTATTCTCTCCGCATGCTGCGCCATTAATACAAGGTCCTGACGCGGAGTAGCTCCAGGGACTTTTATGTGATGCAGCACTCAACGTCATGGGTGCTACGTCATATAAAACGAGAACCTTGTATGAGTTGCCTGAGGGTACCCATAGGGTAGACGAGGAGCCTCTACCTTGCTATGCACCACAGAGTGAAATCTATGCCAGCTAGGAGCTGATGTAAATTTCCACTATAATGGCCAACTTCAGGCCTTGTTCGTTTTTTGCTAGCCAATACCAGTACTCGATCCAAATAGGAGACATTCGTTTAGGATCCACAGCTCAAAATAAAAAACATTCAATCTTGTAGATATTTATAGGAGAATAGTCCAAGGCCTAGACTTTTCCAATTTAATTTCAGTGTTGCATTTATGACCTGGACAAGATATACTCCAATAAAATAATGGAATTGTTAGCCATACCATCCTATACCTAGCAATAGACAATTTGTAGCAAACACATTTTGTATAGTCTAGTAAACTTCTTACAACTGACTGGTTTTAGTCATAGGAAGTATCCTCCAGGGGATTTAAAAAAAAATAATTCACACAGTAAGTACGGGGCATTTTTTGTTATGACGTCGTTAACCTCTGACATGGGCAGGATAGGTCTTAATTTAAAATAAACACATAAAGAGCCAGAAAAATTCCAACATCAGAAGACACCAATGCAAACAAGTGATCAATTAAGATAAGGGCTGCAAAAGAACACGGGCCCATCAACCCATTCTCTTTCATATTAATTGAGCTTCAATTGGTTCTTTCTAAATTATGGGTCTTGTTTATCAGCTTGTAAAGAGAATGGAATAAAGTGAAAGCATTCATCCTCGTCCATCATTTATAAGAGTACTATATATGCCCCATGGGGATTTTTGTCTTTGTTTTTTCACACTGATGTGAAAAGAAGGGAAGAAACCACAATCGGACTTGGATGCAGTTGAATGATCCCATTAGTTTGTTACATATTGACCCCTAGAATGGATATATTCCAATGGGTTATGAGTGGAACCATTGTGACTACCTCTTGCAATATTGTTGGATGTAGATGATCTGAAGTTGTTCTTTTCAATTCACAAGAAGACCTTGTTTACACTGCAAAGCTGTTTGCACAGAGGCACAAGGAGTCCCTGTGGTTCTATATACGCTGTGTACAGATGTATGTTGTCCCCATACGAAACCATATTATGGGCATAGCCTTCTAATGGAGAATACCTATATAATATGGCATCATATTTCATTGCTGTCAGATTTTGTATCAATACAACCGTAAAAAAACAAAAACTACTCTGTATGCCTTCATGTGAAAACAGGGGCATACAAAGGTACCAGGATTGGCGTCCGAGGCGTAACTTGAAGCGACAGGGCCCCTACTGGGCAGCTCAATGGTTAGCACTATTGCCTTGCAGCACTGGGGTCCTGGGTACAAATGCAACCAAGGACAACATCTGCATGGAGTTTGTATGTTCTCCCTGTGTTTGCATGGGTTTCCTCCAGGTAGTCTGGTTTCCTCCCACACCCCAAAAACATACCAATAGGGAATTTAGATTGTGAGCCCCAATGGGGACAGTAAAAAAGAGGACGTCTGTACAGCGCTGCGTAATATGTTGGCGCTATATAAGTAACTGAAATAATAATAATACCTACCATGTGCCATAAATAATACCAGTAGCAAAGGGGCTTGAGGGCCTGGGTGCGACTGCTACCTTTGCACCTCTTAGGGTATGTTCAAACACTAAACAAAAAACGGCTGTAAAATACGGAGGTGCTTTCAAGGGAAATCGGCCTCTGAATTTCAGCCGGTTTTTAAGCATCAAGCATTTTTTACGGCCATTTTTGGAGCTGTTTTTCTATTGAGGCAATGAAAAATGGCTCCAAAAACGGCTAAAGAAGTGACGTGTGCTTCTTTTTTACGGGGAGTTATTTTAAGCGCTGTTTTTACAAGCGGCCGTGTAAAAAAAAACGCCCCGTGGGAACGAAACGCAATTTTTCCCATTGAAAACAATGGGTAGATGTTTGGAGGCATTCAGCCTCCGTATTTTTAGCCATTTTTCGGGGCGTTTACTGCCTGAAAAATGGGTGAAAATAAGCCGTGTGAACATACCCAAACTGATACACACCACATTACGGCTCCGTTCAATTTGAAGCTTGCAAAACTCCATAATTTAGCCATACACATGAGCCCTAACTGTTGCCCTTATGATTTAAATATAGTTTTGGGGACATCTGTTTATTAGTGATATCCATGAGCTGTGTCAAGCATCAGTCTGGAGGGTGCTGGTGTCCATTGAATTTAATGGGCACCATGCAATCATTAATTTGCCTGCAGCAGGTAAAGCATGGCTTCCCCTAAGACCACAGGTGATCGAGGGGATTACCAGCAGCAGGACTGCCTCAATCAGCTGGTCTTGGGAGCACTGCAGTCAGAAAAGTCTTATATAAATAAATTCGGAATCAATTTCATCCAGTCAGATTGAAGAACTTTACTGATCCATTTCCAACAAAAATCTTGATGCTAAGACCTTGTAAAAGACACTAAAAGCAAACGCAGTCTGTTTCCCATTTCTTGTGCTTGATAAGTGTAATACCTTTTCTGCTTCATGTTTACAGATGGGAATCCAAAAAATAATTGTGACCTGGTGATTTACTGTAAAAAAAATGGCTCCCGGCAACATCATTTTGATGAGCCTGCCAATAAGGACTAAATCAGGATTGTCTGTCTTTTCATTTATTGATGCCAGAAACAGCAAAAAGTATTTTTTTGTATTTTTTTTAATAATAACATTTCTCATAAAACCAAATAATTATTCCCAGAGTATTTCAGCTATTCTGGATTTGTCAAACTGTTATTGCACTTCACAAAAAATGGTGAAGTAACACATTTAAAAGCTATGTACACCTTTGAAATTGTGATTTTTTTTTTTTAATAAAAATGTCAGTGTGATTGGTGCAACTTTCAAAATACTTTTTATTAAAAATTATTTCAACTTTTTTGAGATACAGCATCTTTGTATTCTGTATACATAGCAGCTGTATCGTGAGCTGAAACCTGTATCTGTCAGGTCAGCTGAACTGACGGGTTGAGTGTCAGCGGGTCCTGCGGGTCTCTGACACGCAGGATCCACCTGTAATCTATCACATGTAAGTTCATAACTTAAATGTGATCTATTACAGGTGGAACCTGCGTTTCAAAGACACGCAGGACCTGTTCTCACTGCACCCGTCAGTCCTGCAGACCTAACGGATTGAGGTCTTAGTGCATGATATAGCTGCTCTATATACAGAATACAAAGCGGCTGTATCTCAAAAAAGATAAAATAATATCTAATAGAAAGTATTATTACAATTTTAAAATGCATCAATCACACTGATAGACATTTTAATATTAAAAAAAAAAAAACTATTTCAAAGCTGTACATAGCCTTTAAAATGAAATTCGCCTAAAAATAAAAAAATAAAGTCCTTGAGTTTTCCAACCAATGCTTCCGCCATTACAGCTTGCACATGGGTTATTCTAAGGGCGGGTTCACACGTGGCGGAATTTCACTTAAATTCCGCTGCGGACACTCCGCAGCGTTAATCCGCAGCGGTGCCGTTTGTCCATTGACTTACACTTTAATTTAGCAGTGTTCGTTTAGACGAGGCGTAAAATTCCGCTGCGGAGCATAGGCTGCGGAGCGGAATTTGGTGTCCGCAGCATGCTCTGTCTGTTGCGGAGCAGTGGCGGACTCATGGCGGAATTTCTCCATTGACTTCAATGGAGAGTCAAAATTCCGCAATGAAGTCCGCAGATCTTATGTGTGCTGCGGAGCGTATTGTTTTTACTACCATGACATTTCTTCATTCTGGCTGGACCTATGTATTTCTAGGTCTACAGCCAGACTGAGGAAGTCAATGGGGCTCCCGTAATGACGGGAGCGTTGCTAGGAGACGTCTGTAAATAGTCACTGTCCAGGGTGCTGAAAGAGTTAAGCGATCGGCAGTAACTGTTTCTGCACCCGGGACAGTGACTACCGATCTCAATATACATGTATCTGTAAAAAACATATAAGTTCATACTTACCGAGAACTCCCTGCGTCTGTCTCCAGTCCGGCCTCCCAGGATGACGTTTCAGTCTAAGTGACGGCTGCAGCCAATCACAGGCCAAGCACAGGCTGCAGCGGTCACATGGACTGGTGCGTCATCCAGGGAGGTCGGGCTGGATGCCGAAAGAGGGACGCGTCACCAAGACAACGGCCGGTAAGTATGAAATTCTTTTACTTTCCCTAGGGAAAGTGCTGTCCCTTCTCTCTATCCTGCACTGATAGAGAGAAGGGAAGCACTTTTCCCGCAGTCCGCAGCAGCTAGTCCACATCAATTTTCTGCACATTTTGTGCAGATCCGCAGCAGAATCTGCAACGCAGATTCTGTGCGGCATTGATGCGGACAGTTGCGGAGGAAATCCGCCACGTGTGGTCATGCCCTAACTTTTCCAGACTCCAAGACCCAGGAACTGAGTGACACTCTTTGTGGGTACTCTAATAGTGGGCATTTTGGCGGTCACACATTTTTCTCAGGGATCGATATAGCGAAGTAAGCGCTAAATTAATGGTTCCCCATCTTATGGTATAATATTAGGATATGCCATAAATATCTGATCAGTGAGCTTCTCACTGCTAGAGCCCACAACAGTCCTGAGAACTTGTGTGTCTGATCCACCATTGCCAGGGATGAGATTGCCATGCATGAGCCGTTTATTTTCCATGATGGTATATGGGAGATACATGGAAAGTCAGTAGGCATGGCTGTCCACGTTTCGCCTATTTACTATAAAGGAGGGTGAGTGCACATGTTGCCACCTTGACTGTAATAGAGTAAAGGACAAAGTGTTTTTTCAACTGGTGCAGTGGCAAGTATTTTGTTGGCCACCTCGACACTGCTAACTGTGAACTGGGCACCCCTGATGTTGGGATTGGTGGACGGAATCCAACTGATCAGGTATTTATGGCATATTCTATACATATAAATGTCTATAAGGAGAAAC
The DNA here is from genome assembly GCF_050947455.1 of Rhinoderma darwinii. Lineage (NCBI taxonomy): Eukaryota > Metazoa > Chordata > Amphibia > Anura > Rhinodermatidae > Rhinoderma > Rhinoderma darwinii. The sequence goes on from NC_134698.1 coordinate 57,763,534, forward strand.
CTCATTTAAAGGTATTCATGAAGATGAAAGATTCAGTTGTAATGCCACATGTGCCAATCATTTGTGTATTTTTTTTCTGTAATATCGCAGGCCTTTGCATGATTTTGTCAACATGCACCCAGGTTGCAACATTTTTCATCTTCTGATGGGTGTATTTTATCCTGAATGTGGACCTTATGTGCCTCCATAGTGCTTCCAGATGTAAAAAAAAATTTATGAAAAAAGAAGTACTTTGCAGTACAAGATATTTGCGTGGAATCATTGGCTGTAGAATAAGTATTCCCAGCAGTAGTCCCTGGTCAGTAAATAACCGTTTTCTATTCCTGTATAACTTTTTAGTCGAGATACACAAGTAAACTGGGGGTCTTATAAACTGCAATCCCCTAATATAATATTACTATTGAAGTTCTAACAGTGGAAATGTTCTGACAATATAGCAGGGCAGCCAAGGAAATTCAGATTATCTGCAGTTACCTAGTCTACTGATGGTTCCCGAGAATCCACATAGCCCTACATTTATTATACTAGGACAAAATGGTTCCCCAGAGGCTGAAATGATAGAATATTTTAATATACCCTGTCCCCATTGTGACTCAGGAGCTTCAAGAAGGGGACTCCATAACAAGACTTGCTACATGCTCTTACGTCGTGCCCAGCACAATTTCTCCGATATGCTGAATCTCCTATTCTATAACGTAAGCTGGCCCTATATCATTCCCGACACCACCATAAACATGCGTGTGTGGATTGTCTGAACTTGCATACTTATTTCAATAGGAAGATATGCCTCTCCGACACTACTGACAGTGCATATCCCGTGTGGGCACAAAGGGTCTTTCCTTTAGGACAGACATGACTGAAATCGGCAGGTTAAGACGACATTTATATAATGTGTATGGCCAGCCCAATGAGCTTTGAACTAAGGGTATGAACCCACATAGCGGCCGTATACCGAGCCAACATGCGGTTTTACCGCAAGCCGGCAATTTTTTTAAATGATTAATAATGTCTGCATGTGTTTTTGCTGGTTAAACCGCTGTTTACATGGAAAAATTTGCTGTTTAACAATCCTATAAAAACAACGCAGTTTGCCGTAAAACCGCGTGTTTGGTGTTCGGTGTTTGGCCACTTCACACCTTAACGGAGGACATTTTAATGCAGTGAATCACCCTCTGCTGACATATTGTTGCATAAGTAGGCAGATTTGCTATTCATTAGACCAGGAAAGCTGGAAGACACTTCTTGTGAAAGCTGTGTAGACACTTGGCATATTTTTAATTAACCCCTTAAGGACGTAGCCTCGTTTGGGCCATAAGGTCATTTTTTTTGTTTTATCATCTTCGCTATTCTGAAAGCCACAACTTATTTTCTGCAGAATGAGTGGTATTTTTGAATGGCTCTATTTTGGCCTACATGCAATGTATTAAAAAAAACTTTTTTTTGTTTGGGTTGAGAAGAAAAACAGCAATTTTACAATTCATTTTTTGGATTTATTTTTATGGCATTCACCGTGTGTTCTAAATGAAACACCAAAAAGGTTGGACATCCTAACAAAATGAAAAATGTGCAGATGTTTTATGTTTTATTACTTTTCCACAATTAAAAACATTTTTTTTTATTTTATTTTCATATTCAAAGTTTTTATTGGTTTGAAACCAACAAGTAGAAAACACATTTGGAGGGAGGGCCTCCACACAGTGAAAATTAAAATAAAATAACAACAAGGGCAAAGCCCAAACAAGAGGGTGGTCATCACATCCCATGATTAACGGTAGACATCAGCAGCAAGTGTAAACATAGTGAACAGGAGCATTGCATAAATAGGAGACAGAACATTTCGGTCACCAACATAACATAAAGTATAACTGCATCCTATAAGCATTATCACAGGGAGCGAGGCACCCCACACACTTAGACAAGAGAAGGGAGAGATAGAAGGGAGACAAACAGGGGCAAAGTAGGGATATGGTAAGGCTCGGCTCAAGCCATGACGAGCCTGGACTCAATCTCCGGACTATTATGAGAAAGAAGCAGCGAGAGCAGCTATGCACCTGATAGAGAAATGGTTGGAGAGCGCAAAAACCACACTGAACCTCAAGTGCTACCACCACAGGTGAAAGCACATAGGCAGGGGAGGGGGAATTAGGTTTCAGGTCACAACGTTCAAATATGTGGGAGAAGAGAGGAATGTAATCCAATGAGACCATGTAGACGTGTATCTTGTAGAAGTGGCTGGAGAATGTGCCAGCAGCTGTTCCATTCTCTGTATCAGAGCAACCTCCTGGAACCACTCGTCCAGGGTTGGGGGGACCACCGTTTTCCACTTGCATGGGATAACCGATTTTGCAGCCTGAAGGAGGTGTCTAGTTAGGTATAGTTAATAAATGGTTAGCGGCATAGGGAACATGAATAGTAAAGCTGTCTCAGGAGAATTGGGGACCAAGACCCCGGTGACTTCTGATATGATACTAAGTACCGTGTCCCAGAAGCTCCGTAAGGAGGGGCAACTCCACCAAATGTGAGACATGGATCCACCCGCAGCTCCACAGCGCCAACAATTGTCTGGCACCGACGGGTACCAGTTATGAAGGGCAGTAGAGACCCGATACCACCTTGATACTATTTTATAACTCGTTTCCTGAGCCCGTGTGGCTATAGAGGCTTTTTGGGAGAAGAGAAAACACTGTTTCCATTGGACGTCAGTGAACGTTTTGTCCAAGTCCCTTTCCCAGGCCTTGCAGACAGGTGGAAGGTGTTCACATCGTTGGGAGAGCAGTAGTTTGTATAATGCAGAGATCATGTGTGTAGGGGGCAGGGTGGAGACACATAGGCGTTCAAATTCAGTTAGCGTGCAATGGAGGAGGGCATGGCGGTTGGTTACACTATAAAAATGTTGTAGTTGGGCATATTCAAACATGTAGCGTGTTGAGGGCGCATCAGTTGGAGAGATTGTGTGTAACGGGAGTAGAGAGGAATTGGAAAGGGCTTCATTAAAGAACATGGGATTAGTGGATGTCCTGCCTAAGAATGAGAGTCGAGCCTCACCTGCAGGAAATGCTGGGTTGTCAGTAACGGGGGTTAATGGACCCAGTGGGTCTATGAGTGAACCGCCCACCCCTGAAGAACGTAATGACAGGAGAGTCTGGGAAACAACAAATGAGGCTTGAGTCGATATGCTCCCAGACAGCATCCAGGGTAGGGTGGACAGGGTACGGGTACATAGTTGTTGGGCTAAACAAACCCAAACTTTTGAGTTATGGTTGTGAAAAAATACAAGAACACGAGCGTGAGTTGACGCCAGGTAATAGAGACGACAGTCCGGCAGACCAGCCCCACCTGCATCTCTGGGCCAACTAAGAATTGTCCTGCCTATTCGGGGATGACCCGATGGCCAGATGAATGATCCAAAGCATTGCTGGATACGTAACCAATAAGAGTATGGGATGGAGATGGGGATCGTCTGCAGAAGGTACAACAATCTGGGAAGGAGTGACATTTTTATAATATTATACGGCCAAACCAAGAGAATTCTTTTTTTATTCCAGGAATCAAGATCCATACGAAATTTGACCAGTAGGGGAATGAAATTATTGACAAACGACGCGTAAATGACAGGTCGTCGGCACAGTACGTCGGCAAACCCATTGAAATGAATGGGCAGATGTTTGCCGACGTATAGGAGCCGTATTTTCAGTTGTAAATCGAGGCATAATACGCCTCGTTTACGCCTGAATATAGGTCGTGTGAACCCAGCCTTAGTGTTACACTGCATTGCAGCCTATCAGGTCCTGCATCCTGCAGGGTTTAACGGGCTCTAGAACATGGCAGACTTGGGTACCATAGCAGTCTTAGAAGCGCGCCAATGGATATACTGTATTGACTGCCTAAGGCATCTGATCCTGGCCATTGCAGTAAGGTGTCAGCTGTATGTTACAGCTGACACCCCCTGCAGCTGGAGCTGGAACAGTTCCTGAGCCCGCGCCATCCCTTCACTTTTGCTTAAGGTTCTATCAATTATTAGTAATCTCAGTTTTTCCTTTATTACATACCAGGAGTGTATCTTCAGGAGGTGCAGGGGTAGTATTCGCACCCTGGCCGTGTTGCCTGAGACATTGCATTATATATGGCATGTGATTGGTTTGGGGCCCTGTTACAGATTTTGAATTGGGGTCCAAAAGCTTCAAGTTAAGTTTTTCACATGCACAGAAACAACTAAATCTGCTCTTCAGGGTGAACAATTCCCATATCTTAGCTTTCTGGAGTTTAGTATGTGTGACAGAGATAGAGGAAGACTTGCAATTCTTCAATTTTCGTGCCATATTCATGATCACAAACACACAGCATTTTACTCTTAGATATGTGCCTGGTAAATTTATATGGGCATTGCAAAAGAATAAAACAACAAAGCAGGTGTTTCTAGAACAGCCTCAGAGTTCAACAGATGTCTAGCATAAAAGAAAAACCTGAGAAACTGAGCTGAATATGTCTATCATTGGGACGTGGAAGGAAAACAAATCACAGGCATCTTTACATTTATTTTCTTGTGACCCGGGATCATTATTTACCTTGTTAAAAAGAGACAGCAACTTCCATGGTCTGTCTCTTTTCACACCATCAAAAAAAACAAAAACAAACCAAACTGCTCTTTCCATCCTCCAGTGCGGAGGGTATCCACAGGAATATTTAGGGCATGTGGTGGTGGGGGAGGTAATGTGTCACTTCTAACTGCACTATGAATCTATAGATGGCAATAGACATGACACGTTTTTGCTGATAGTTGGGCATTTAGGGCTGATAAGACCCCCTGTGTTCACAGGGGTGTTTTTTTCTTTTTCTTTAAATCTGATGATCACGTGCATAGTGATATGTTTGTAATTCCATTAGTGAGGAGTCTATCTTATTCCTGGTTTCACCTCAACATCTATGGCCAGCCTGAGAGTCTAAATATAATAGAAAAACACTGAGGTGATTATTTTTCAATTCTGAACCGAAAGGTTACTTTTCCCCTATTGCTTATATAGTGCTAAAGGTGCTTTAACACGGCCGGATACTGTCTGATAAAAAGGCAATGGACAGGAACAAGCGTTCCAAATGTTTGTTTTCCCAATATTGGCCTGTGTAAAAGGGTCTTAAGGTAAACAGCGCAAAAAACTGTCCTAAATTGTCTCCCATTGATTTCAATGAGAGGCGGAGGCGTGTTTTTTCCACCATGCTCTTTCTTCCCGCGTTTCTGATTCTGACCTCTCATTGAAATCAATGGGAGGTGAGAAAGCGTCTTTCGCTGCGTTTTTTGCCTGAGGCGCTCAATGGCTGTGGCCAAAAAATGGAATGAATTTAGAGACAGATTTTTCCACCTGCAAAAAAACTTCTTGTGAACATACCCTAATAGTGCTGCACAGAGATTTGTCATCAGTCACTGTCCCCAATGAAGCTTACAATTTAATTATCTCAAGCACACGCACACTAATGTTAATATATTTTCTAATTTTTAAGTCACATTTTTTATTTCTTATGAAATCGGCCCATCAATATGTTTTTGGAGAGTGGGAAAAAAACTACAGGAAACCCACACAAACTGCATACAGATTATACCGTTAGTTGGATTTGAACTCAGGACCTCAGTGCTTCAAGTCAACAGAGCTAACCGCTGAGCCGCCATACTGTCCATATTACTAATATACACTTGATAAAAACTTCCTAACAACTTAAAGGACTTAGAGCCTGTTCACATCAGCGTCGTGTTCCATTTGGGGTCTCTGTTTGGGGTTTACGTTCATCTATTCCGTCAGAGGAACAGATGAACGGAAAGCCGAACTGATAGTATAGCTTCCGTTTGCATTACCAGTAATTCTTCTGTTTCAGTTGGTTTCCATTTGTTTCCGTTACGTAAAGTTTTTTTTTTTAATGGAAACAATAGCGTAGTCTAACACTCTAACATTGTTTCCGTAAAAAAAACTGAATTTACGGAACGTAAACCAATTGAAACGGAAATCAATAGTAATGCAAATGGAAGCTATAGTCCTCTGACGGAATAGATGAACTGAAACCCCAAATGGAACCCGACTATGTGAACAAGCCCTTAAATTGATCATACCCAATTTTATTTTTATGACAGTCATAACAATTATTGTTACACAACTATGGTCCGGCTTCTATATTATTATTATTATTCTGTATTATACCGTGTTTTATTGACAAATAGATAGTAATCATAAGATTATGGTTAGAGCTATCCCTTCGGTATATACCACTTGACCACTAGGGATTCCCCTGTCTTCATTTCTGCCAACACGATCAACTTCATGCAAGGTTGACATAGGAATGGTTTGGTAGTAAAAATAGAGTAGCAATGGGGAATCAAAATCCTGATTGCTTTTCTCCCTACACCAACAGCATAATACATGTGCTGTTTATCGTGTCTCTTGGGCAACATCAGGGGACCTATATGTGTTAGGTTATGTTCACACGATAACTGCAAATACGTCTGAAATTCCGGAGCTGTTTTCAGGAGAAAACAGCTCCTGAATTTCAGACGTAATTGCTCGTACTGGCGTTTTTCGCGGCGTCCATTATGGACGTAATTGGAGCTGTTTTTCAATGGAGTCAATGAAAAACGGCTCCAATTACGTCCCAAGAAGTGTCCTGCACTTCTTTTGACGAGCCGTCTTTTTTACGCGTCGTTTTTTGACAGCGACACGTAAAATTCAGGTCGTCGGTACAGTACATCGTAAAGCCCATTGAAAGTAATGGGCAGATGTTTGTCGCCGTAATGGAGCCGTTTTTTCAGACGTAATTCGGGGCGTAAAATGCCCAAATTACGTCTGAAACTTGGTCGTGTGAACCCAGCCTTACTGTTGTCAGAAACCTGGTCAAAAGAGTCTATAGAAGAAAAAAAAATAGACTATCCTGTAAACTGTAACCCTACCACAGTATTTTACATGAATTAGGCTAATTTTCTAGCTTTCTCTTCTAAATATTTTTTATAGGTGCCCACATATTACAGAAATACTCTCCTCTACTCCAGGTGCCCACCTAATGCACATAATGGGGTACCAGGTGGAGAATGATACAAATATAAAGGAGCCCAAGGGGCCCTGCCTTTGTAACTGTATGGGCCCCAGATATTCCAAAGTGCGGCCCTAATCCCTCTATTCTATACATGGAGTAGCGTCTCCTAATATGCTGAAGGTCATCATAACATCCCTTCCTCTCTCTTCAGGAGCTTATGGGATAATTTGACTATCCCCTTACACGTTCCCATTTATAAAGGGAGCCGTTGGTTAACAGAAGTATAGTAGGGCATTGGTCTTTATGCATTTGCCTAATGGAAGAGAAAGTCCAGCATGAGTCAAACTTACTTTTACAATTGACATATCAATGAATTAGGCACCAGTATTATAAGTGACCCATGGTAATGGAGGTTCTGTGTTACGGATCTTGCACTGGGGCCCAGGAGATTCCAGTTACACTTTTTTATTTTTTTCGAATATTGTTTTGAACCATAAATTTATCAGGCATTTTTCAAAACCATTTTGTTCACTACATTTAATCACTAAAAATGACCTCAAATTTCTAATTGTGTGATCAATGTAAAAATCATTACAATTTGATAACAAAAGAATATCATTGCTCCATCTCACTGGAGTGAAAAACTTGACCTCCTCTAAGCCTTACATAATAAAATGCAGATGGAAGTGCAACCCCAATTGGCCCCACTTGTCTGCTTTTATACCATAAGCCCAGGATCACACACACCGCTTTGATGCAGTTTTTGCCTCACTCTTATGAACCAAAGTCAGAAGTGGATACAAAAGGAAAGGAAAATTTTAAGAAATAACTGATGCATCACCTTTATTTTTTGTCCACTTCTGTGTTTGGCAAAAAAAAAAAATGGTGCCAAAAACTGCATCAAAACGGTGTGTGAGATCCTAGCCTAAACAGTGTGATCCAGTCTTTCATGCTTCAGGGCACAATTTCCAGGTCTCACCTACGTGTGTGCCCAAATTATAGAATTATAAGCAGAGGCAGAAGGATCAGCCAACTATGACTGACCTCCGCGACAATATATTCCACATATTATCTTGAGATGTAATGTAAAACGCGCCAGGGAATGTCAACGATATAATAGTAAACAGGTTATAAATGTTAGATCATCCAGAAAACCACTTTGTGGGGCTCCTGGCCTAGCAAGGTACATCTCTGTAGCAAGATGCATCTCTATCTCATATCTATGCCCATTAGAAGAGTTGTCTAGGCATGTGTTCAAGAGAAGAGGTTAGGCACATTCCTCAAGACTGGAAGTATTGTTGGTACGCAGACCTGGACTTTATCCAGATGGAGCATTGTGCTTGGTGTGGCATGTTTATTACCAGGGGGTATTAATGTGTGTATGTTATCTGTGATAAAAGAGGAAGAGTGTGGGGGGAGATGTTCTACCATATCCTGTCTCAGAAGGGGGAAGGGAGAGGTAATGAGCTCCACAGGAGGGGGGAAACCCATCAGGTACTGGCTGCAGACAAGGTTATGAACTTTCTCTAGAAGATGGGTGAAGTGGATAAACAGAAGCCTAGAGACGATACTGCACAGTTATCTGCGGGTTACCGTTGGCCAAAGATGTAATCAGTTTTGCTAAAAAACAATCACTAATGCAATGTTTTTGATCAGTATCCTATGAAACAAATCTTAATGATGCAATTTTTGATTGTCTACTATATACCCAGTAAGTTCAATGTGCCCGACTATACATTAACTTTCAAGACCCAGAATATTGCATGTCTCAAATTAAATCAGTAACAAATAAAAATTTTAGAATATGTCCATTAAATTTTTCAAAGGGATTAAATTAATTGTGCTTTAATTGTTTCGACGCCACAATTACTATTAAAAGGGCTCAGTATCGTACAGAGAATTGTGATGCACCCTAGGTCTTTATTGATGCATTAATTGCAGTGAAAATAATGTGGATCACAAGCATAAAAATTGTGCACACAAAAAAATATTTTGTGTTTCCCATTGTGAGTGCAGGACTATTATATCTGAATATTCATGGAGAAAACGGTGCAACTGCACTGGGCTCCTGGCAGTGTGCCATGTGATGACGTCACGCATGAGGACAGACACCATGACGAAGACTAGCTCAGTGCAGGAGATAAGCAGGCGCTTGTAATGGGCAAACTGGGTGAAATCTACTGTGTTGGGGCATCTGTGGCTGGCACACTGTTTAGGAAATGATGGGTTAAATAAAAACCAATGACAAAATGGATGTATTACTTTTAGGTCAGGAGCGAAGGGGGTACTTGTACCTCGTTCAATTTTAAAATGTTGGAGGGAAAATGTTTGGCAAGGGACACTTACAAATCTTTGCGTGGGCCCACCAATGTGGTAAAGTGGCCTGGAGCAAGTGTTAGATTTTTCTTTTTCAAGATGAGTTCGAAAATGAAAGTTTGAATCCGGTTGGTTGCTAAGGACTACAAGGTAAATTTTTATCTGTTCACATGTTGTGGTGCTGTGTGGTGGTGTCTGTTGCTGTAGTGCTGCACTTGTGGGGGGACGTGGCCCAGAGCCAAGGAGGCTTGGCACGGTCTGAAGGCATGGGTGCTTTTGGGCCCCTGGGTTGCTCCCTCTGCAGGAGCGGTGCTGCGGTGGCGGTAGCCGCCATGCGGTGCTGCAACCGCTAGAGTAGGGACCCACTTTTAGAGGTCGCCCTGAAGTGGCAAGTGGGCTTGCATACAATTTGATCAAAATGTTACAAAGAACCTCTCGTTCATATTTAAATATTTTGCCTAGCCGCAATTGATCATAGTATACAGTGGATGTGCGGTCCATGTCTATTCTCTCCCCTTTGATATAAATTTTTATCTTCAATGTGTCTCCTTTGTCAGGCTTGATGACCTAATAGACACCTATTGTTTTTTGAGTCTTTGAAGAATGTTCTGCCAATTTCTATTTTTACTAAATTCTTGTATAAAGACTTTGTACACCTTTTGAAAACTATTTAAAAAAAAAATTAAACAGTGTATCAGTGTGATTGGCGCAACTTTCTAGTTACTTTTTTTTATTAAAAATATTTTTTTCAGGTACAGCTGCTATGTATCCGGTATACAGAGCAGCTGTATCTTGCGCTGAGACCTGTATCCGTCAGATCAGCGGCACTGACAGGTTCAGTGACAGCGGGTCCTGCGTGTCTCTGACACGCAGGATCCACCTGTTATCGATCACATCACATGATCATTATGGACTTGGATGTCATCGGTAACATCTCATTCCTGCCTGACAGAGACACGCAGGACCCGCTTTCACTGAACCTGTCAGTGCCGCTGAACTGAGGGATACAGGTTTCCGCACTAGATACAGCTGCTCTGTATACCGGATATAAAGCAGCTGTATCTGGAAAAGTATAAACATTATTTTCAATAAAAAGTAATGAGAAAGTTGCACCAATCACACTGATACATTGAGATATATAAATGGTTTTCAAAGGTGTACCATAGCCTTTAAGTGCCTGATCTTAAAGCGGAGATCAAATAAAAACATTTTACATTAACAGTGAGCGAGCCGAAATACATGGTTTCAGTGGACAAATTGCTGTTCAACAAATATGTTGTAAGGGTGTAGTGGCCTTCTTGTAGACCGTCATCTGTGAAACAGAAAACATTTGCCTTTCTTATAAAATGCCCTCATTCTCCTTGTTAAATTCGAATTGTAGTCAAACCCTGAAAATTAGAGTAACTACACTGTATCTTCATCACCACAACCTGGCGATTTTCACATTAGGAAACCATATAGCACTATGTGTATCAGTTAGGCTGTGCGTCAACCATAGATGAAGTTGGTAAAATACTGGAGCTGCGGGCCGCCATTAACTCCATGTGTTCTAATAGAAACAAAAGGTAAAGAAGAGGCCGTACTGAAAGAAGAAAAAAGGAATAAGGGAAGGCCTCCATGACTAAAATAGATGGGAGGGACACAGAGTTGGCTGGCCTATGAGAGGAAAGGGGGGGGGGACAGCAGGAGGGCTTGAGTGAGAAGGGGTGGGGATTGAAGGGGATGGACCTGTTTCCTGTTTGTGCTCTCCCTCTCTTCGCCAGGACACAGAAGCAGGAACATGTTCCCGCCCGCCCGCCCTGATGTGGATCGGTTGACCGCGGCAAAAGGTTGCTGCGGATGGTGGTTCTTCTCGTCAAAGTTTATTTGCTTATTGACATTTGTCTTTGGGGGAGGTTAAATTTTGTCATTGCAGCTGCGGGGGGGAGTCCTTGAAGTAGGTCGTAAAAAGTGGTGGGGGGGAATGCATCACGGGATGCACCCCCAATTTGTCGGCTTCTTAGGGTGTTACCCCTTTTGAAAGCTGGGTTATATATATTTATATATATATGGTGGTCATCTGCAAAAAGGTAATTTGGTGCTCCTGGGCCGGGTTACGGCTGGGGGTAAGGTATTTGTGGGCAGATGGCCAAAATTAAGTATCGGTGGCTTCAAAGACTTGCCCCTGTCATTCTGGTTGGTTTATAATGTTATGACCCTGATAGGGTCGCAGTGGGTTATTTGTTGTTATGATGTATCCCCTTTTTTGGGGATTCAAAAATTATGGTATTTAAAGTTATTGTTATTTAAATAATAAACGGCTGCTGTGGCCATTAAAATCCAACTCTGTTTCAGTGTCTGCTTTGGGAGGGTAGATTTACATAAGGGGAGAAGCGACTCGACTTATTTGAGTCAAGAACAGTGCATCAGTTACAATGGTGTATGGTAATATACAGTGATATTTTTTTTCTACAATAATTTGGATTTGTTTAGGAAAATCAGGGTATTGGTTGGTTTTTGTGTTTTTTATTTAAAAATATATATATATTGGCAGGTTTAAAGATCCAACCATACCTTCCAATCAAGTAGATTTTCACATATTCTTTCATTACCCTGCTATTTATGGCTTAAAGTGAAGTTCTAGCTTGCTGCAACTTTTCAGAAGGTAATTGGGGATGTTCCATTTGGTTTTGCCAGTTTAGTAAACTCCTGTCAATTAAATTTTGCGGCTCAGTAATAATGGAAAACAACTGTAAGCTACTTCACAGTACCAGAGTTGCTGCAATGAAGTCTGCCAAGAAGCCCTAAACGTAGGCCTGTGCTATCCGACGACAAAGGTTGCGCCCAGAGGTTTGCATTGGGTCGCCGTGTGTATTTTCCAGCATTGAGGGCTCCAAATCACCATCATGTGATAGTTGCATACCAACTGAATCATCTTAAATATTCCATGACTTCAACATGTTGGAATATGGGAAAAAAAATAAGCAAGATGCGACTCCATTTGCTTAAACCTAGCGAACGGAGACAAACGGAAAGCAAATGAAACAAAAGAATTACCATTGAAATCAATGGTAATTCTAACGGAACTCTTGTTTAATCTTTCGATCCTCTCTTCCTCTGACAGAAGAGAGATAAACCGTAAACGCATACTAACGCTAGTGTGAACTTAGCCTTCAGTTAGATCTTTACAGGTGTAGTGACTCCACTATTTCTAAGTATATTTCATACATATCAGAGATTAAATCTTTATTTGAAGGAACACATTTTATGACCATGAACACTTTAGTGCTATTTTCAAATGTAAAGTTTTTCAAGAGTTAAGGATTAGTCATCTTTGTGTCTTCGTGCCTAATAAATTCTAGAGCTCTGATTTTCCAATAGAGACCAGTTTGTTAGGATTTTGCAATGAAGTGTATGATTAGGATGGAAAAACAAGCAAAGGCGCTGCGCGACCTGTGCCGGGCCATGTGCATGTAAGCGTGTATACAATAGCGAACATGATAAATTTAAAATAAAAATGTCAGGAGACTGTCAATCTGTTTTACACATTAGCTCCTGGCAAGTTTAAAACTGTTGAAGCATAAGCAAGTGATTGTTCTCACAAATGTCTGTATTCTGAATGCACAACAAGGGGACCAGTCAAAATACACCAATATATTCCAGACCACTTGTACAAATGATTTGCCTCATTGAATTTCTTGCAAATATTGCTTTATTTGTACTCACTGCTTGCCATCTTGTCTTATTACATCATTCTTATAAGGCCCCTGCTTTATAACGCTCATTCCTTATTTATGCAGATATTTAAATATTCAGTCTTTGGCATCGGGTAACAGGTGCGTTTAAGGCCCCATTAAGACAACCCGGGCCCGTTCGTTTCTATGGCCGACGGACACCTTCCCATATATTTACGGGAAGGTGTCTGTGCCGTAGAAAGTTGCCCAAAAAAATGGGACATGCCCTATTTTTTTATTTTATGGACCATGCTCCCATACTTTATAATGGAAGCACGGACCGTAAATACGGAAGGCTATCCGCGGCCGTCCGTGCCCTGCCGTGCCCGTAATTACGGGTCGTAATTACGGGCACGGTCGTGTGCATGAAGCCTTACCTATAGCACATATCCATCCAAATAGTAAACCTTACATGCACTCTTTAATGATCCTCTATTCTTGCACAGTATTTTACAGTTTACCTGTGTAAACAGGGCAACGATGAGCCGACACACGTGAAAAATGGTCGCCAGTCTGCAGCACATCTCCCCGTTTAAACGGGATGTGCTGTCGACATGATGCAAAATATTGGGGATGAATGATCATAATAACGATGGTTCGTCCCTATACATTCCGACCGTTGCCCCGTTTAAATGGAGCGCTGATCGACGTGCTGTCTCATCGATTATGTTTACCGGGCAAAAATAGCTCTTGTTTACTGAGCAAAAATATGTTCATGTAAAACCAGCATTAGGGTCAGTTCACATTGCGTTTTTTGACGTAGAAACTGCTTCAGAATCGGCCCCAAAAAATGCCCCAATTCCCCCCCCCCCCCCATTGATTTCAATGGGAGGCAGAGGCGTGTTTTTTTTTTTCCCAGGCAGTCTTGACTGCCTTTGGGAAAAAAAAAGCGGCATGCCCTATTTTTAAACAATTTCCATCTCTGAATCTCCATTGAAATCAATGGGAGGCAGGAGAAAACACATAGCTAGTTTTGAAGCGTCTTTTGGCGCATTTTTCTTTAGCATGGTTTTTGCATTTAATAAAGAAAAAACTCCTAAATTACGGTAACTGCATCAAAAAACATCTGAAACGCCTCGAAAATAAATATACGCAAAAACTCTGCCATTTCAAAATGTGGCTAAAAAATCCTCAAGGAATTTTTAGGCAGATATTCTTTCTGCCTGACAAAAACCTCTGTATGAACTTGGAGCAACAGTTTCTACTCAAGAGCTGCTGTTCTTAACCTAGAAAATAAAATAAAAACGTCCCCGTCTTCTTTGATCCTTTTTTATCTTCTATTGCATTTTAAACTGCCAAATATATCAAAAAATCTACATGTGTTTGGTCTCCTGGGGCAAGCTTTTATCATTTTATTTCTAGGTCTGGAGTTTTTAATGTAACTTGGGACAAGAAATTGCAACCATAGTCAGCCATTTTGGAGTTATGGCGATGAGTCTACTGGTCACCCAGTTGTCCATCTGCGTACAAGTAAACACAAATATATTACTTACTTTACTTTTAAAAAAAAATTCTGTTCGCATTCAATTCCTTGCACTGCTGCATCTTCAAACGGTCTCTTATCTAAGAATTACAGCGATCTGTTCCTGGTCATTTTCTAGTTGCCAATAAAATTGTAGAATTGTGAAGACTGCCACAGAGGCAGGACAGTAAGGGAGAAAAGAGTGGGGGGGGGGGCAGGATATAAACCTGCACAACAATGCAAATTTATTGCCCTTCCAGGTCTGTAAAACACTGGATGATAACCTCCAGTGGCACTATAATGTCTACTGCCATTAGTGTATAGGAAACAGAAATACCAGAATTTTAGTAGACAGAAAATGTTAAATACTTTTGTGTCAAAAAAGATAAAAGTATAGTAGGTGTGATACCAAAGGTATCATACCTACTATACTTTTGTCTTTTTTGACACAAAAGTATTTAACATTGCATATTGTTTCTGGCTAACACGATACTACACTATTTTTTACTGTACTTAGAAGACAGAAAATAAATTCAACTTACGTTATTTTTCAGTACTGCAGCCTTTAAGGGGGTATTCCTATCTGCATAATCATATCTTGAATGGTAGTAAACCTAAAATTAGCAACTTCACCAAATATCTTGAATTTTCAAATCTTTGCTCTTCTCTAGATAATCCTCTTGTCGCTGAGTCATCTTCTTTGTATTTCATTTGTTGCCTAGGGTTGCGACCACCGCTGGTCCTTCAGCGGCGGCTGCGCTTGCGCACTGTTTTCCCCTCCTACTGTAGGGGAATGCCGGTGTCTTTGGAGCACGCCTGCCGGCAATAGTGCGGTGCCTCCCAGTCCGGCCAACTCTCTCTAGCTGTGTTCCGATCTGTAGACAGCTCTAGGGCATGTCCAGTAGCCCTAGAGCCTTTAAGCACAGCAGACCTCATGGGAGGGGGGAGAGTAGAGGGAGGTTGAAACAATGGATTACTTGTGGGATAAAATTTTGTAGGGACAAACAAAGATTGTGAGGAGGACGAGGTGGGATAGTCTCAAGCACGCTTACCATGCCTGGTTGAGACAAGGTGTCAGCAAGATCTACCCACCACACTGCTAGTACTAGAGTATCTAGCAGCATCGGAAATGCACACAAAGAAGGCAGCACAGGTTGATTGACATAAAGTGTGTAGCGCCCACATTTGCTCTCACTCAGATGAACATGCTGCAAGGAAAAAGGATAGAAAAAGACACTTCTGGAGGTAATAAATTGGATCGGATGGCATGATTAGACTTAGATTTTAAAGGGGTTATGTGGGGAATGAAAATTATTAGCAGTGTACTCACTGCAGTATGTGAGTATACTTGCTCATACATTTCGGTCCCCCATCGCGCTGAGTCTGAGATTTTAATAGATTTTTATAGCGCTGCCGGGGGACCGGAAGCCTAGATGCACAGTCTTCTTTAATGAAGACACGACACTTCATCATGTGACCGACCCCGCTGTAATCTATGCACAAGCAGGAACGACTGCTACTGCTTGCACATAGAGTACACCATGGCCGGTTACATGACAAGGAGTCATGTCGTCATGAAGGAAGACTGTGCAACTAGACTTCCGGTCCTCCGCCAGCGCTATAAAAATCTATTAAAATCTCATAATCAGCGCGACGTGGAACCGGAATTAGCGAGTATACTCACATACTGCAGCATTTGCTTCCCACATAACGCCTTTAATGTTTGTTGAAACTAGGGGGGGGGAGGCTTCAGGTGGGAATTGTGGGGTTGAGTGCTACCCTCACAGCACGACCTTGGCCTACATTATTTGTTTTCTTCCCACTCCTTGCTCTACTTCAATTGGGGAGTCTGGGCCAATAGCATTTGCCCCCCCCCCCCCAAAAGGGAAAATCCATAGAATAAATCCTCGGAAGCATTAAACAAGGACTAGCAAAACAATTGTCGACAGTAAACCTCAGTGGTGGTCCAAAGCAGAGAACCATGCTTGATCTTCATCTTGGCTGCAACTATTAGAGGAAGGTCTCAACCTTGATACCCTCTTAGTTGGCTCTGTAGTGGGAATATATTAAGACTGGTGCATCACACGCCAGTCTTAAACTAATTTACATTGGCGGTAAATGCGCCAAATATATTAAGAGGTGCACACCTTTTAATATGTTTGGTACATCTTTGGCTGTTTGTGCAACAGAAATGCAAATCTATGCCTGCTATAAGCATAACTTACGCTAGTTTCTGAGGTAAATTATGATAAATCTGTTGTTCCGGCAGGGGCCATGCTCCCTTTAGCTAAGTCCGCCCCCTTGTCTGCCACTTTCGCAAATTTTAGAACCATGACTTATAACGAAATCTGCAACTTTTTTATGCCAGAAAACTGCCCAAACCTGTTGATGTATTCCCCCACCCATGTATTGCGCTCCCTGCTTCAGCATTAGTACAGAAGACTCCCCGGGCACGGCGCTACTTTAAACACTGTGCCTGGGAAAGCCCTTGACATCACTGCCCATATATAGACCGTGAAATCAGTAGCTCCTCCTGGAGTGGTATCCCCTGCCAGAGAGTTTCCGACACTATGGCCGGGGATTCTGCTCATAGAGGGAATCTCTGATGTCACTGTCCATATATGGAGCGTGAAGTCAGGGGCTCCTCCTGGAGCGGAATCCCCTTCCAGAGCGTGACTGAGGCTGTGGCCAGGGAATCCTCTCAGAGGGAATCCCTGACATCAGTCCATATATGGACGGTAAGTCAGTAGCTCCTCCTGGAGCAGCATCCCAGGCCACAGCTTGGCCAATGCTCTGGCTGGGGATTCCGCCCCTAGAGGGAGTCCCAATGGCTATGGGGGGGGGTAGCGCTATCTACAGGGAGTGACACTATCTTTAAGGGTGTGTGTCACTATCTACATGGGCACTGTGGCACTATCTACATAGGCACTAGCACTAGGGGCAGCTAAGGGGGCATTATACTGTATTTGGGCATTATACTGTATGGGGGCAGCTATGGGGGCATTATACTGTATGGACAGCTGAGGGGGAATTATAGTGTATGGTAGCAGCTAAGGGGGTATTATACTATATGGGGGCATTATACTGTAGGGGAGAGCTGAGGGGGCATTATACTGTATGGGGCAACTACGGGGGGAATTTTACTGTATGGGGCAGCTATGGGGCATTATACTTCATGGGGGCATTATACTGCATGGGGAAGCTATAGGGGCATTATACTGTATGGGCAGCTGTGGGGGCATTATAGTGTATGGTGGCAGCTAAGGGGGCATTATACTGTATGGGGCAGCTATGGGCATTATACTGTGTAAGAGCAGCTATGGGCATCATACTGTGTAAGAGCAGCTATGGGTCATTATGCTGTATGGGGGAAGCTATGGGGGCATTATACTGTATGGGGGCATCTGTGTGGGCATTATGCTGTATGTGGGCAGCAATGGGGCATTATGCTGTATGGGGGATTTGTTTGGGCATTATACTGCATGGGGCATTTGTGTGGGCATTCTACTGCATGGGGCATCTGTGTGGGCATTATACTGTATGGGGCATCTGTGTGGGCATTATACTGTATGGGGCATCTGTGGGCATTATACTGTAGGGGGAATCTGTGTGTGCATTATTCTGCATGGGGCATTTGTGTGGGAATTATATTGTATTGGGGTATCTGTGTTTCCTTTATATTGTGTGGGTGCATCTATGGGGCATTATACTGTATGTGGCAGCTTTGGGGCATTATACCGTATGGGGCAGCTATTTGGCATTATACTGTGTGGGAGGCACTATGGGAGCATGATACTGTGTGGGCTGAACCAGGTGTGTATAAGCGGGGATTGGGCGGGATTAGAGACGTGGCTTAAAAGGAAAAAATATTGCCACGGCTGTCCCTCTTTGCGTTACTTGAAAGTTAGGAGGTATGAATATTATACAACAAATATGGAATTCAAATCCATCTCCACTAGGTGTATCATAGATTTTTCTCAACCCTTATCATATAGCTATATTATTTATGGAGATAACACACTGCCACCTACAGTATTTCAAAAGCCATATGGATTTGGTACACAGCACCAGCAGGGGAGGCATTGATCGTTTACATAAGCATCCTCAATACAGCCAGACATAGCAAGCAATGTATGTATTCAATTCCTACAGAGCAGCAGTGTTCAGGGACTGTATATAGACAAACATTGTCTGTCTACGATTGTCCCTGGATGAACATATATACCGTTACGTCTGAAAGGTATAATACTAAAAATAACTCAACTATAATATAGAGCTTTAATTGTCTTTTTAAAGTATATTTATTTTATTATACAAAATTACTCTGGAAAAGTGTGTGGCTCTGAAATCCCACCATGTAGTGAATAAAAATAAATTGCTACCTGGAGCGATTTTGAAGTGATTTTCAAGCTACTCAATGCATTCCTATAAACAGCGGTTTATCACAGCGATTATTATTATTTATTTTTTTCTTGTGCGATAATTAGCTCTAGCCTAATGCATTCCTTTGGACAGTGATTTATCGCTCACTACAAAACAAAAAAGTCTAGGTCTTGTGCCAATCTTACAGAGAGAGAAGTTTTTTTTAAAGGGATTGCTTAGTTTAGAAAGCCCATTTTCAAATTCCCTCTTTGGGCATTGTGAGTTAATAGAACAGAGTCCCTCTGGCAAATTGACCTTCATCAATTAGCATGGGGATATTGGCTACAAAGTGTCTCTGGAGGAACTGGCCTCTATGATTTACACAGGCAGCCTGTTGATTTCAAGGAGCACCATGTAATGCTTAATTTCTCCTGTGGCTGTGCTGTAGGGAAATGCAACCGCCACATTACACCTGCACAGTACAGCTGTTCGCAGGGGGTCCTGTGATCAGCTAATTTTTGGGGAGCTGCTAACAAAAAGTGATTTGCTCAAAGCAGACAACCCCCTCTGGTATGTTCACCACCTTCCCCAGGTTTTATTAACTCAGGGTTGTGGGTGACCGAGCCTTTAAGTTTCCTAAAAACTTCAATCACTACCAGCTGCATAGAATATAAATGAGGCACTGGGAACAATTTATTTTTTTTAATCTAAATTTTTGTCAGGTTTATCTGTAATCTTCCATTTAATATTAGCCAAAGTGAAAAATGTTGCATTTGTAAAACTTTGCAACTTGGTTTATAAATTATTTTTAAAAATATCACACTGATCTTAAGAGCAAAACCTTCTATTTTCAATATGAATAGTATAAGGGTATGTTCACACGCACTAATTACGGACGTAATTCGGGCGTTTTTGCCCCGAATTACGTCCGAAAATAGCGCCTCAATAGCATTGACAAACATCTGCCCATTGAAAGCAATGGGCAGACGTTTGTCTGTTCACACGAGGCGTATATTTACGCGCCGCTGTCAAATGACGGCGCGTAAATAGACGCCCGCGTCAAAGAAGTGACCTGTCACTTCTTTGGCCGTAATTGGAGCCGTTATTCATTGACTCCAATGAATAGCAGCGCCAATTACGTCCGTAATGGACGCGGCGTTCAAGCGCCTGCACATGCCGGTACGGCTGAAATTACGGGGATGTTTTCAGGCGGAAACATCCCCGTAATTTCAGCCGTTACGGACGCTGTCGTGTGAACATACCCTAACAATAAAGAAATACATTTTACCTTGTTTTAACTTTTGCCATATTAGCAAACCTCAATTTTGTAACCTAGTTTACTTTGTATGTAAAATAATTGAAACCAAATTGCAAGTTCATAAGGACAAATATTGAGTCGCTTGAGCTTATTATGGATATAAATGTAGTCGATGAAATATGAACAGGAAAAGTGCAGACACATTATACACAGTGGATTCTTGGGAAACCAAAATATACAGATCAGGTCTTCACATATTAGTGGATTCAGGTATATTATGTGTAAATATTGTAAGGATGAATTTGATCTAAAAAAAATGAAATCAAATAAATAAACAAAAAAAAATAATATATATGTATATATATATATATATATATATATATATATATATATAAAAAATATGAAATCTACAATAGGCAGAAGCTACATACGGAGCCAATTCATTCATTTAAAGAGGCTCTGTCACCAGATTTTGCAACCCCTATCTCCTATTGCACCAAATCGGCGCTGCAATGTAGATAAGAGTAACGTTTTTTTGTTTTTTTTTTAAAACGAGCATTTTTGGCCAAGTTATGACCATTTTTATATTTATGTAAATGAGGCTTTCTAAAGTACAACTGGGCGTGTTTAAAGTAAAAGTACAACTGGGCGTGTATTCTGTTCGTTACATCGGGGCGTGTTTACTTCTTTTACTAGCTGGGCGTTGTGTATAGAAGTGTCATCCACTTCTCTACACAACGCCCAGCTTCTGGCAGTGCAGACACAGCGTGTTCTCGAGAGATCACGCTGTGACGTCACTTCCTGCCCCAGGTCCTGCATCGTGTCGGACGAGCGAGGACACATCGGCACCAGAGGCTACAGTTGATTCTGCAGCAGCATCGGCGTTTGCAGGTAAGTCGATGTAGCTACTTACCTGCAAACGCTGATGCTGCTGCAGAATCAACTGTAGCCTCTGGTGCCGATGTGGCCGACACGATGCAGGACCTGGGGCAGGAAGTGAGTGACGTCACAGCGTGATCTCTGGAGAACACGCTGTGTGTCTGTACTGCCAGAAGCTGGGCGTTCTGAAGAGAAGTGGATGATACTTCTCGTCAGAACGCCCAGCTAGTAAAAGTAGTAAAAACGCCCCGATGTACACACATAATACACGCCCAGTTGTACTTTTACTTTAAACACGCCCAGTTGTACTTTAGAAAGCCTCATTTACATAAATATAAAAATGGTCATAACTTGGCCAAAAATGCTCGTTTTTAAAAACAAAACAAAACACGTTACTGTAATCTACATTGCAGCGCCGATCTACTGCAATAGGAGATCGGGGTTGCAAAATCTGGTGACAGAGCCTCTTTAAAATAAAAATAACCCTAAAGTAGATGAAAGATGGAGGTGAGGAATGAAGCCTGGAAAAAAGCTGCAGGAGCCAGTGGACCCTCTTACATATACATAGTAGAGTAGCCAGCTGTTCCTGCATTGAGAACTACACTTGTGTTGAGGGGATAGAGGTAGATCATTTTAAGTATGTATTATAAATAAGAACACTAGGGATAGGTTGGGAATGTGGGGGGTAAAAAGGAGGTAATTAAATAAATGATTGTCCATCCAAAAGCTATCGTGCCTTACTTTAAAGAGTAACTGCACTTTCAAAAAACTTTTGCTATGTCATAGAAACAATTTAAAAGTTTTGTTCGGTGGGTGTCTGGGTGCTGATACCCCCCCCCCCTTTGCTGAAGCGGAGGTGCAGAAGCGCTTTGCTGAGCACTTGACACCTTCGTCTGTGTTCGGTGCTTCTTGTCTTATAAAAAACAGTGTCTTCAGCCTAACGAGGGGCGCCGATCCCAGCCAGAGCACTTCTGCACCTTCGTTTCAGTGATCGTGGGGGTCTCGGTCTCTATGATATATCAAACGTTTTTTGAAAGTGTATTTACTCTTCTGAAAACCCTTGCCTTGTGCACCAAGATAGCTCGTCCTGCCCCAGGCTACACAAATAAATTAACAGATTACAAAAAACAGCCACATTATATGCAAGTCTATGTTTGGATCTACGTGTGAAAATAAGGGCTTATTCAGACGAACAGGATATACATCCGTGCAACGCGCGTGATTTTCACGCGCGTCGCACGGACCTTTATTAGTCTATGGGGCCGTGCAGACAGTTGCGTGATCTTTATGCAGCGCGAGTCCGCTGCGTAAAACTCACGACATGTCCGTTCTTTGAGCGTATTTCGCGCATCACGCACCCATTGAAGTCAATGGGTGCGTGAAAACAACGCATGTCACACGGAAGCACTTCCGTGGAACGCGCGTTATTCGTGCTACAGCTGTAAAACTATGAATGAAAACAGAAAAGCACCACGTGCTTTTCTGTTTACAAACATCCAAACGGAGTGTCATAATGATGGTGGCTGCGCAAAAATCACGCAGCCGCGCATCATATACTGATGACACACGGAGCTGCTAAGTGCCTTTTGTGCACGCAAAACGTTGCATTTTTTGCGTGCGCAAAACGCACACGCTCGTGTGAATCCGGCTTAACATGGATCCCCCAGCACACACAAGTTCACTGGGCAGTCCAGCAGTAAGTATTGATGCTTTACATCTCTGGGGCCATGAGTCTTAATATTCTCAACACATCTCTATAATGTCCGCTATACAGGAAAAACAATGGACTGAAGAGCTGATCACGATTGACCAGAGACCAGAAAAATTTATTACAAGTATTTAGAGAGTAATATCAGAGGAAGGTACGTAGAAGAAGAAGAACTGATTTTATATTCTGTATTTAGTAGAAAAGAGGATTGTATATACATTGGGACATCACACAACACACTTAGACCTGATTCACACGAACATGTTAAACGTCCGTGGGACGGCCGTTGAAACAGCGGCCGTCCCACGGACCTATGTAATTAAATGTAGCCATTCACACAACCGTAGTTTCAACAGACCGTGTGAAGGGTCCGTGCGAAAATAGGACATGTCCTATCCTTTCACGCATCATGCATCCCTCTATAGACTCTCAACTATGGTGGATGCGTGACATCACGTCCCGCAGCGCTGATGTCCGAGATGTGCAGCGCTCATGTGAATCAGGCCTTAGAATACACAGTGAGTGTGGTATGTACCGTCAGCAGCCGGGCAGAGTGTGAGCCTGGAGCAAGATTACCAATATTGTGCAATGAACAGCAAACAATATCCATTTTATTAAAAGTCTAGCCACTCTAAAAGCAATAAATAGTAATGTTGTTCTCACTGATTTACACTGGAGACCCATTCACTGGGCACAACGGGTTATTAAAATAGTGATCAGTGGGTCAAAGATGACCCTACAGGGTTATTCCACTGAGAAGTAAGAGCATGGCAGTGTTTATAACTGGAGATGAACCAAGTTCTTGATCCAGATCGGGATTACAAGATTCCGCTATGACCTTCTCTTTTTGCCTGCAGAACCCAAATCCTTATGTCCCTGCAAGCTTACAGCACCAAGTTTTTGATCCAGATCGGGATTACCAAGATCCCACTCTGACCTTATACTTCTCTCTTTTTGCCTGAAGAACCCAAATCCTTATGTCCCTGCAAGCTTACAGCACAAGACACAAGTTTTGTTTTCCAAGTCTAAAATGAATTCCTCTTATATGTAGGCCCCTCTTCTAAATCTTATTATCCGGTATGATTAAGCATGAAGCACTTGGTTTAAGATGAAATATATGAATGGGATGAAACCCAGGCCTAATAGGAAACAGGAAGAAGATGTTCAGAGCTGCCCTGTAGAAGGGATTTACAAGGCGGTCCAACACTGAACCCTTTCAAAATCTGAAAATTCACGTTTGACTAAAGTTGAATTCCATATACCACCATCAACTCCCTACGTCTCACTTTTTTTCAACCCATCAGTTTGTTTCTTGCATAACAGGAAAGTGTAGTGTAAAGTGTAAAGGAAACCCATTTCAAACTTGAGTGACATCATTTTTTTATCTCCTTAAGGTGCTCTCTGCTGTAGAAATCACAAATCTGTACAAAAGTTTACCAATATGTACCAATATGTGTCGCAGTAAAAACGAGTCAATATTTACATAGAAGTGAAAAAGTTGTGGAAGTCTCGCGATTATCACAAGGATTCCAATTTTGAATTGTGATACAAATTTCTGATTGTTGACTCAAGTTAATACATATACAAAAAATATTAATTTAATAGTTGTGAAGTTATTTCATCATGTTTAATATTTGTCATATTTTATTTATATTATTGGGAAGATATTTGCATCCATGTATGTTCTGCTGCAAAAGATTACATATGTATCTATTGTCTAGTGGTCCCCAATCTTTTTTGCACCGAGGACCAGTTTGATGCAAGAACATTTTTCCAGGGACCGGCGGGGCGGGGGTTAGAGTCAGTTCACACATTGCGGAAATACGGCGTATACCTCTATTATGCTGCGGAAAATCCGCAGAATAATACAGTAGCAGCAAAATGGATGATATAAAACAAGTCTCATCCACACTCAGCGGACATTCCGGGCGAAAAATTGCACCACAGTACCAAATGATCCGCGGCCCGGTACTGGTCTGCGGCCTGGTGGTTGGGGTTCACTGGTCTAGATGGTGGGATGCATAAATCTTATAATAAAGTATTGTATATTAGTATGTGTATGGGTAGCATGCTGGCTTAGTGGTTAACAACGCTTGGGTCCTGAGTCTGATCAGCGCAATATTTGCATAAAGTTTGATTGTTTTTCCCAGAGGTGTAACACGAAGCTCCTGGGCCCAAGTGCAAAAATCTGGGGTTCTCCCCATTCCTGGGTAATTTACCTCCATTTTATTTTACACTTCAAAAACATACTGGTACGTAAACAGGCCTAAAATAAAATTGTCCAGCTGTGGGATATGTGAGTGTCATATCAACAGCAGAAAATAATTATGTGAAATGCACATTTATTTACTGGCATACCACCCTTTATTGTGTAAATTCAGCATCTTTACACAGTTACTGTATGATGAGGATGATGATGGTTTGCAATGTAACAAACACACCTACAATTCTCCTTACCTTCTAAGTAATTGGCATTATTAAATTGTGTATTTCTTGTTTTAATTTTTTTTAACCTTATAACTCATTTGCTAGTTGCGCCTCCCTGTGGCTCACTGGTTAGTGCTTTTGCCCTATAGCACTGGTGTCCTGGGTTTGAAATCAGAGATTGTGGGGAGATTGTATGTTCTCCACATGTTTTTCATAGGTGTTCCACACTCTAAAAACATACTGATGGGTGAATTGGTTTCCTATGAAATTGTCCCTAGTGTGTATTCAGGGGTGTAGCTAAAGGCTCGTGGAGCCGGTTCAAAAGTTCAGCTTGCCTCCCTTCAACTTCTCTTGACGACTGACGCCCGTAACCGTCAGATGCATTGCTGGGTCCCTTAAGTTACTCATCGATGCAACACTAGCAGCCAGGGGCATTGGTAGGGTCTTAAAAAGATCAGGGGCACAAACACCAAGACGTATGTTTCACCCCCCCCCCCAAGACTGCGACCCCCTACAGCTGTGCCACTGGATAGCATTGGATAGGCTTAGGTACAGTGGCTCAGCAGACAGCATCACACATGGTACATACCCCCAACCATCCCAGATCAGCGGGACAGTCCTGGATTACGGGCAGTGGTATGTCCCGGTTTTAACTGTATCTGCGTCCTCAGTACGCAGATATCCAATGCTGAAGCATGGAACAGTCAGCTCCCTGCTCCACCATTCAACTATGGAGTCCTGGTCCAGAGCAGCATAAGCTCTCTTGCCGGGCACTCCTGTCTTGGCAAAGCCCTTGATGTCACTGTCCATATATGGAACTATCTACAGGGGTTGTTAGCGATATCTACAGGCAGTGTGGAGCTATCAACAGGGGGGTTAGCACTTTCTACAGGCAGAGTGGCGCTATATTCAAGGGGGTGGCACTATCTATGGGCACTGTGGCACTATATGAGCATATCTACATGGGCACTGGTGCTTTATATGCTGGCACTGACACTTTATGTGGGCACTGTGGCACTATATGGGCACCATCTACATGGACACTGTGGCACTATATGGGCACCATCTACATGGGCACTGTGGCACTATGGGTACCATCTACATGGGCACTGTGGCATTATGTGGGCACAGGCACCATATATGTGGGCACTATCTACAGTGGGCACTGTGGCACGATCTACAGGGCATTGTGGAACTATGGGGCATTATACTGTATGGGGCATCTGTGTTGACTTTATACTGTATGGGTGCGTCTATGGGGGCATTATACTGTATGGGGGCATTATACTGAGTGGGGCAGCTATTTGGCATTATATTATGGGGGGGCAGCTATAGTGGCATTATACTGTGTGGGGGTTCTATGGGGCATTATACTGTGGGGAGGCACTATGGGAGCATGATACTGTGTGAGCTGAACTGGTTGTGTATGGGCAGGGATTGGGCGGGGATTAGAGGCGTGGCTTAAAGAGAAAAAAATTGCTGCTACGCTCGCCAAATCGGTTGTCCCTCTTTGTGATACTTCAAACTTGGAAGGTATGTATGATAGGCTTAGATACAGGGCCCCAGCAGACAACATCACACATGATATGCTTGGATACAGGGCCCCAGCAGACCGTATCCATATGATTACCCACCTGGCTCCCGAGTTGGGTTCTCTTGAGGACCCAGTTCTGCACCCGGAGTTGAAGAGGACCTGACACAGGAGTGGGGAGCACCCGGCGAACCCGGGCAAGTGCCGGGGCCCACTACCCTTGGGGGGGCCAGTCGGCCACCGGGTGCTGACATCATCACGATATCACTGTCCATATATGGATTTTGGCTCTGGGGTTGCCCCTGACATCACTAGCCGTATATGGAAAGTGATGTCAGGAGCAGAGCAGGAGTCCCAGGCAGAGTGCTAGTAGTGCTCTGCCCGGGACTATGGCTCTGGGGTTGCCCCTGACAACACTGTCCATATATGGACAGTGATGTCAGGGGCTTCTCCTGAAACGGAATCCCCAGCCAGAGCGTCGGCAGTGCTCTGGCTGGGGATTCCACTCCTAGAGGGAAACACAAAGGCGCTATCTACAGGGAGGGGGGCTGTGTGGCACTACCTTGGAGGGTGGGCTGTATGGCCCTACCTGGGAGGGGGCTATGTGGCACTACCAGGAAGGGTGGCTGTGTGGCACTAACTGGGAGGGGGCTGTGTGGCACTACCTTGGAGGGTGGGCTGTATGGCCATACCTGGGAGGGGGCTGTGTGGCACTACCAGGAAGGGGGGCTGTGTGGCACTACCTGGGAGGGGGGCTATGTGGCACTACCTGGGAGGAGGGGGCTGCGTGGCACTACCTGGAAGGGGGGCTGTGCGACAATACCTGGAAGCGGGGCTGTGTGGCACTATCTACAGAGCGCACTAAATTTATGGGGGTACAAAGTGGGGGCCTAACATCTATATGGGGGGCACAAAGTGATGTTTTCTGCCATTTTACTGCCGCCGTGAGTTCTCCCACAAAGGGACCTACTAAGTCTGTGTCGCCCAAGGGCCCACATAAACCTGGAGCCGGCTCTGTATGGAGGCTTGTGTAGCTTCACCTATTGGAAACTACATAGCACATAGTTACTACAGTAACTGTTGACAGAAGTGGTGCTATCCTATAGCTACGCCACAGTGTACATGTCTGTAAGAGACGGAGAAATTAGTTTGTGAGCCGGATTGGGGAGAGGAACGGATGTGAATGATTACAATCTGTGTACAGTGCTGCAGATAATATAAGACTATATAATAAGACTATATAACATTGAAATAAATACAATGATCATATGATGTACATTATTAGGTCACCGGTTATCATAATGTACATGGTGCAGACAAAATCTGGTATATTGTCTATTTGTTCAGTGTAGTGTTATATATTGCTATTATTTATATCTGTCAACCAGTCTGTAAAATCCAGTTATGTTAACCACTTATGCTGAAACACTGGCATCACCGAATACAGAAGGTGCTGATTTTGATGTAGAAGTCTCTGCCAAGAAAAAATACTTGAGTGTCATCTTTGTTTATCATATATGTAAAGGGGAGCATCACCTGACTGCAGGCTATGTCATAATGTATGTAATAATCTGCAGGCTGAGCGTTAACTGATACATATATAATTTAAAAAAATGGTACAAACATATTCCATTGATCACAAAATGTATGAGACCTGTTTAAAAATCCTTCTAGTCATGATTGCTCCGATGGCAGTATCTAACAGCAATAGTGCATGAATTCGCCATTTGGGTCAATGCAAAGGTTAAATTGGATTATGTTTTACTATTATTGGGAAAGTGATTCTGGTTGCCACAAAGTAGCCATATGTGGCCTCGGGGCAGATGACCTGGCATCAAAATGTTCATTTGACTGGGTGAAAGCTTTGTCTATGGCCACCTTTAGGGTATGTTCACACGCCCTATTTACGGACGTAATTCTGGCATTTTACGCCTCGAATTACGTCCGAAAATACGGCTCCAAAGCGTCGGCAAACATCTGCCCATTCATTTGAATGGGTTTTACGATGTACTGTGCAGACGGGCTTTATTTTTACGTGTCAAAAGATGGCGCGTAAAAAAGACGCCCACGTCAAAGAAGTGCATGTCACTTATTGAGACGGAATTGGAGCGGTTTTTCATTGACTCCATAGAAAAACAGCTCCAATTACGTCCATAATGGACGCTGCGAAAAACGCCTGCATATGCCATTACGTCTGAAATTCAGGAGCTGTTTTCGCCTGAAAACAGCTCCGTAATTTCAGGCGTATCGGACGCTGCCGTGTGAACATAGCCTTAGGCCTCATGCACACGACCGTAGCCGTGTGCACGGCCGTGATTTTCGGGTCGGCCGGCTGCGGACTGTCAGCGGACTGTCAGCCGCAGGCCGCCCGCACATGCACATGGCCGCGGCCATTGTTTTCAATGAGCCCGGACCGCAGAACCGGGCCGTAATAAGACATGCCCGTTCTTTCTGCGGTCCGGGCTCCCGGGCCGTGCACGGACCGCAAAAACTACGGTCGTGTGCACGGCCCCATAGAAAAGAATGGGGCCGCAATTCTCCCGTGGATTTTCGGGGGAATTGCGGCCGCAAAAACACGGTCGTGTGCATGAGGCCTTAGGGTGGGGCTCCACAATGACATACTGTATGTCATGTAATGTATTGCAATGTGATCTCACCACAAAATCACAAGTTCATTGTGATGTCATTATGATGTCATGCAACCATAAAATTGCATGTGACCCTCCTGTTGAGAAGGTAAAACAATCAAAATTGCATTGTGACATCATAAAACAGCAAGATTGCAAAGTATCAAATGTGATTAATATAGGGGGGATTTCACACGGTTTCCAATTATCGCACAAAATCCAACATTGTTTATGTACATGTGATTTTTATTTGACTCCCACTGGAATACAGAAGAAGTAATGTAACATGATCGTATTTAGCGCTGCAATTTCACCTAAATTTATCACCATGGATCCCCTAATCTTATTGGTAAGAATTGCTTTCAATATGTTCATTCTGGAGGGTTACATAATATTAAATGCTACTTTACGCATGGACAATCAGATATATTGCATCTCTTTGTATCAAAATCCCATCATCTTCTGAATTTGGGTGGATTCACATGCGGCAGGTTTTGTTGCAGAAATTTTCTGCAACTCAAAATCTGTTTTATTCATCTAAATGGAACTTGCAGAAATCCATGTGCACGCAGCAGATACGATGAATGGGGCCTTAGATGTGATCCATTACAGGTGGATCCTGCGTAGACACGCAGGATCCACTGACATTGAACCCGTCAGTCCCGCAGGACTGACGGATTCAGGACATAGCAAACGATACAGCTGCTTTGTATACAGACTACAGAGCAGCTCCTATCTCAAAAAGTAAAAATAATTTTTAATAAAAACTATTTATAAAGTTGTACCGATCGCCAGTGACTGCCATTTTTATTTTGAAAAAAAAAATGCCTTTCAAAAAGTTCACATAGGCTTTAAGGGTAGATTCACACACGGCAGATTTTGTTGCAGGAAAATTTCTACAAATGAAAGAGTTCCATTCATCGTATCTGCAGCGTGCACCTGGATTTCTGCGAGTTCCATTTAGGTGAATGTTACGGATTTTCAGTTGCAGAAAATTTCCGCGTGTGAATTTACGCAAATTTCGAAGAAGATGGGATTGTGATACAAAGATGTAATATATGTGATTGTCCATGCGTAAAGTAGCACACTGAAAGGCATTTTTTTTTAATAAAAAGGTCAAAGGTTTACATAGCCTTTAAAGAAACAAACAACTACTTTCAATTATTCTTATCTGGGAGGTTCAGGAATGAGGAGTATGTTGGACCTATTGTGTAATGCATCAGTAATGGGAATATAGTCTACAGAATTCACAGCCTCTATTCTCCAGTGTTCATGGATTTAATATACAGATGTAGTAGAGCTAGAACTTGTTGAGTGCAGAAGAGCTGAGTTTGATATTCAGCAGAACTCTTGGTGATCAGATGCATTGTCTGTGGTTTTATATAAGAATGTCTGGTCTTTTGGGAAATTATCCTGATCCTCAAAACATGAAAGGGTTTAAAAGACACATTCAGCTCTGCTACGTTACAACTGTATTTCCCATATGGCACGGTTATTAGTACTGAACACCTTAATGGGAACTTGTGAGGAATAATAAACTCTTCTTCTGGAAGGGATAAAAGTATAAGGTCATTGAAGGAAACATACTCCACAAGATGAGCATGTGAACTAAGAGAAACTTCTACAATAGACTATGACCGACATAAGAGGGGCAAACTACTACCGGCGTCTATCACCGGACAACTGGATCAGGTCATTACTACTACAAGGTACAAAGCCAAGCCAACTGAAGGTCTCGTAGTTTAGACGTCATTATGAAGACGTAGAACCCTACAAATTGTCCCAAGTTCATATCTCCACATCTGTCATTGAGATTAGGCCAAGGATTGTGACCTACAGTATAAAGTGTGAGACCTGCGGTGCGTGCGTGTGTGCTCGCTACTATACTGGAATATTGTGTACCATACTGGTAGTCTATGGACATTTAAATAGTAGTCAAACCAAAGATACAACAAAGCAATGATGTGATATTGTATAGTAAAAATCCCCCCACGGAGAGATCCACAGAAGACACATCCCTTATTCATGAAAGTGATGTTCTGCGCTTTAAATCAGGTGAGTACAGCAGATATTACAGCTGGAGATAAAGCAAACCATTGTCCGCCTTCTTAAGTCATACCTTGTGTATCAAGCTTTAGACGTGGGTGAATCTAATCTCCCCAAGATCTTTACCGGGGGCCGCATATGGTGCTTTGCCGCAAACCTGATGAGCATTACAATATTTTTTACTAACTATTTTGCTCTTCTTTTAATAGAGCAGTCATCATCTTACGGCATGTCACGTCCCCTATGCATGCTGACAGCAGCTCGTCAGTGTTTGACATTTTATAATATGTACAGATGTAGCAGAGCTGAATTTGTCAAGTTTCACAATTTGTTGTTTTACATAAGACATAAGTGCAGAGTTATCATGGTGCACAAATGGTTCAATGACAAACTCGACTTTACTGCATCTATACTATATGAACACAACTCCGAGCTTTCCGTTTTGACGTCTGTAAACTACTTCACAATACGGATTTCTAATCTTTCCTGTTAACATCACAAAAATAGTTGTTACAGACCACATGGCTTTATTTTTATTCCCCAAAAAAAGTGAAAAAATATTTTCTTATGCTAAAATAATAATCATATGGTCTCAAGTTTTGCTTTTCCCTGAAATTCCTTCCAAAAGTTCTGCTTAGCTGACATTGTTAAATTAAAGAAGCAAAGAAATGCGGCGAGTCCGGATTATATATAGAGAATGTAACAGACCATATATAAACACAAATGTATATATGAGAGGACAGTGATGCCTTACCCTGGGTCCAGTTCCCCTGTGATTTAAGGATTGTGTCACTTGCAGCAGGACAAGAAGAACTTGTGAAGTTACAATAAAGGCAAAACTTCTCTGGATCATTTTGTTTCTTCTTCAAGACAGGTGCGAAAGTTTATAAAACAGACATATAAGGGTTAATCTTCTGATTTTCTGCAGTTTGGAAAACGAAGCCAAACCGAATACTTAAAAAAAAAATGTTAAAAAATTCTAAGAAAGCAAAGTAATGGACATGCA
Source organism: Rhinoderma darwinii (assembly GCF_050947455.1). NCBI lineage: Eukaryota > Metazoa > Chordata > Amphibia > Anura > Rhinodermatidae > Rhinoderma > Rhinoderma darwinii. Next base: position 57,795,877 of record NC_134698.1, read on the forward strand.
CAGATGTCTCTTCTGTGGCTCTCGCCTTGTCCTTTACTGGCAGCAGGTTTAAAGCATTAACACTTTCATTGGGATCCCATTATAAACCCGCCTGAAAGGGGAGGGCGAGTAGGGGGGTGGTAAATTAGGTCTGACCCCTTCTTTTTAAGTTGCTTAGATGGTACTACCTTGGGTGTGTTGCTGCCACCTACTGTTCAATAATTGAGCAACAAAAGTTTTTATTTTTATGCGGCGTTACCATAGGTTTGAATTTTCTTATGACTTGTGTTGAAAGGCGTTTATATACTTATACCGGTATTCTAAAATATTTATGAAACAAATAGAGATTTAGATAATTTGTACAAGTGCTAAGATTCCTTACACGTGTTAATATTTAAAATAATGGTGACATAATCTTTACATCTACAGTTTCCAATTATATTAAAGGGGTTGTCCGAGCAGGGGGTGGTTTTTCATGCTGATGACCTATCCACCGTATAGGTCATTAGTATATGATCAGTGGACGTCCGACATCCGGACCCCGCACCGATCAGCGGTTTCGGCTGCCTATGGGCATCGGGAGTTATACAGTGTTCAGAGCCGGAAGCAGAAGGTTCTGTACACTGTATAGCGGCCGTGCTGGGTTACTGCAGCAGGTCCTCTATACTGTGACCGAAGTCATCTGCTTCTGGCTCTGAACACTGTATAACTCCCTGCTGCCTCTGGGCACTGGAACAGCTGATCGGTGCAGGGTCCGGGTGTCTGACCCCTACCGATCACATACTGATGACCTATTCTGTAGATGGGGCCGTCAGAATGAAAAACCGCCCCATGTCTGGACAACCTATAATCACTGATAGACCTATTTCTCGCTAAGGTTATTTAAAACTTTTGTAGTCTTTTTTTTTTAATTATAATTATTATTATTTGTATGTGTTTAGTGTTTAAACATTTTTCTAGGCGACATTTCGTACAAATTTTATTTGGATTTAGCGCTGCAGCTTCTATGTATTCACTTTAAATAGGAACTGTATAACGCCATGGCGAACCTGCCAGTCAGCTAGACTGATGGCTTGGCTGGCAGCGGCTCCTGTGTGCCTCTAATACACAATCTAACCCTAATCAATTCTAGGTTAATCAACTTTGATGTGATCAGTATTTAGGTTATCCTGTGTGTTAGAGACACACAAGAGCCGCTGTCAGCTGAGCCGTCAGTCCGGCTCACTGACAGATTCAGCTTACAGTGGCGTTATGCAGCTTCCATGTAAAGTGGATACATAGAAGCTGTCTATTTTAGAAAAATGTTTAAAAACTCTAAACACATACATTAAATAATATATATATATATATATTTTTTTTAAAAAGGCTACAAACGTTTACATAGCCTTTAAGCCTAAAGAGATCTCAAGCTCCTGACAAGAAGTCCATGGCAAGTGATGGTCATTCTTTTCATCATTAATTGATGTTAGATTTGCCCCAAGCACAAGTGAAGACCTGTTAGATGAACTGTGATTCTGACACATCTGATTCTCCTAGATTTCAGCACTGAGAAGCCTGAAGATTGCTATTTCTATAATATTAGTGTGTAGTTATATAATACATAGTTACATAGTTGATAAGGTTAAAAAAAGACACCGGTCCATCAAGTCCAATCTTTAATCTTACTGTGTTGATAAGAGAAAGGCAAAACCCCAATGAGGTTGATGCCAATTGCCCCATTAGGGGACAATTCCTCCCTTACTCCAATACACGTACATTGGAATTTTTCTTACTGACATGTCTGTAAATATTATTTGTATAATCATCAATTTCTGTCAGAACCTGATGATTATATAGGGCTGAGTGACGTTATATAGGCACCGCTTATCTCCTCCTGCAGAAGAGGTCTGTCGCAGATTGCTTTTGTAGCAAGTTCCTTTTACCGTGCCAACCACTTATTGACATGTACAGCTCCCTCTTTCTTTAAGAAGAGCTGAGCTCCTTCAGCAGCTGCAGTGTGTATTATACAGTACTGGGGAGTAACTAAACTTTTTAAAAAAACTTTTGACATGTCATAGTGACATATCAGAAGTTTTGATCAGTGGGGGTCCAAGCACTGAGACCCCTTCAGATCGCTAGAACTAAGGGGCAGAAGTGCTCAGGTGAGTGCTAAATCGCTACGTTTATGCTTTCCTCTGCTCGGCTTTCTTCGGAAAGCCGAGTGAGCGGTGTACGGGCTTAATAGAAACTTTGAGTCCGTACACCGCTCACTCTGCTTTCCGAGGAAAGTTGAGCAGAAACTAAGCAGCACAGCGAGCACCCGAGCGTTTTCATATAACCTAGAGAGAGGCAACTAATAAATGCTTGACATTAGATAAGATTTGCTTTCTATGGTCGTGGCGTTTCACTTTTATATTAACAAAAAAAAATAATGTGATCATTTCTACCAATATCTTTTAATCACTGAATTATTTTTGAGTGCTTCAAAAACACAATGAGAGTTTTCATTAATCTTATATGTCACACAGGCCACAGACACCTCTCAATTCTATATGGAAAGTTCTCTTGATAGGTGCAAGTCCCATGTCTAGAACCCTTGCTTATCATGCATTTATGGCATATCCTGTGGATATGCCATAAATGTTGGGCATAGGAATACCCTTTTAAGGCCCTGTCATACGGGCCAACTATCATGATGATGCGCAGAATGAATATGTTACAATAATTTCTGTAAGTGTCAGGAAGCGCTAATTGTGATCGAGGAAAATATTATTTATCAGTCAGTAAATTAATGGGGTTTTCCCATCTTGCACATTTTATATCTTATCCACAGAATGTGCCATAAATGTCCGATAGATGCGGGTCCCACCTCTGGGACCCGCACCTATCTCTAGAACATGGCCCCCTAAATCCCGTTCTATCTTGCTGGGCTCCCGCTGTCTCCGGGCCTCTTCCTAATTTGGTGGTTGGGAGTTATGGAAACAGCTGAGCTACGCTGTTTCTGTAACTCCCATAGAAGTGAATGGGCGTTACGGAAGTGGCCAGGAGGAAGAGGAAGCTGAGCAAGGTAGAGTGTGATTTAGGGGTCCCCGTTCTAGCAATAGGTGCGGATCCCAGAGGTGGGCCCCGTATCAAGCGGACATTTATGGCATATCCTGTGGATATGTCATAAATGTCCAAGATGGGAAAACCCCTTTAATCTTAGCCATTCAAGCTCAAAATGTGTCACATTTTGCTTGATTGGAATGATCTAATACCAAAATACCAATGTGCACCAAAAAACTGCCACATAATTCTGGCATAAAATAAGCCAAATTAAGTGGTATAATGAAGAGAAAAGTCATGCAAGATGACAGGTCATGCAAGATGTGCCAAAAGTACTGTGATAAATTTGGCACATTTTGTGCCTGCCTGGGTCTAAGTTTACGCTGTCTATTAGACAGCATTCATAAATGTGGATCAATATGTATTAAAAAGTTGTAGAACTTTTCATTTGCACAGTGATAAAGCTTTTTTTTACATAAAACCGTAAAACTTCTTTAATATTAATCACCTACAGAGTCCACTAAATTAAAGCAACTCTCTAGGCTCCCCTTACTAAATATGTGTGTGGCAATTCGCTGATGATCTTCTTACTCTCACTGGTGGTTTAGTGATCTGTACTTTATAAGTGTTCTGCCCTTGCCGTAAGGGTAATGTCACACAGAGCGGCCCTGACACGGTCATAACGTGGGCAAAAAACGCTCCAGCTTCATGTTCGGCGTGGCTGTCAAATACCCTGTTTAATGGCCATGCGTTACTGCAGGTAAAACGGCCCTTTATCTGCAAAATCGTGCGGCTACTACTTAATACACCCTTTATGGCTGCTCGATTTTGCAGGTAAAGGGACGTTTTATCGGCTATAACGCGCGGCCATTACCAGGGTATTTGACAGCAGCTCCAAACATGGTGCCGTCGCAGTGGTTGGTAGCATCATGACCGTGTCAGGGCCGCTCCGCGTGGACACCCTAACGGAAATCAGCTCTTCTTGTGATGTGGGGAGGGAGAGAGCAGCAGTCTGAACCAATGATGAGACATTAGGTGTGTCTCAGACTACCATAGACTACCTGTAGTCACTGTAGCTTGGCTGTAGTCACAGAATGCAACGCTGCCTTAATGGAGCTAAGATTTTAAAAAAGTAGGCAAGTAGTGAGGAAAATAAATAGCAGGGATACATTGATTACAGGTGCCGACATGTCATTTTTAAGCTCGTGACCAGTCAGTTACTTTAACATACAGCCACTAAAATGAAAATTAACCTAACAAGTAAATGGACAGGTCAGTGAATTATTAAGTAAACCAAAAATTGTCTCAACTTGAAAGATAATTAAAAAAAAATATATAGACAAATTAAGTCTAATGATTAAAAGTATTTTATTGGTCCAGTGAATTATTGAGGTAGTTGTCAGAATCAGTAGAGCATTAGTTGGCCGCTATTAAATTGGTCACAACAAATTGCTATCCAATTATAGATGATAATTATAAGGAAAACATGTTTAATACATATAACTTCCTTCTATAAGTCTTTGTTGGAATATAAATTCATAATCGTCATACAAACCATACAATTTGTCATGATACACGTTAATTGCATGGAAGACATTACTTTCTTTACTTTGAAGGAGTTCTCTCAAGATGAAAACTCTTGTCCGTATGTCCTATAAGTGCATATGGATGTCATAGGGGGGCCATTTGAATGGCTGACATTCAATGCTTCATTTCCCGCTACAGTAGAAATGTATGTCTAGGTACGGCCTACCCAAGCCACTGATTGCTGGGATTTTATTCCATTATAACCATTTGGTCTATTTTGTCAGGTCCATTATCTACAATCAAATTTAAATTCAATTTTAATTCCAGTTTGTAATGCAACAATACAGGAAAAACACCAAAGTTAATACTTTCACCAAGTCCATGACAACCAGCAGAATTTTCAGTGCAGCTCTTGGCAGTGATTCAGGATTAGTACACGTTAAATAATGTAATGAATTTCCAAAGTTATTCAAGTTTAACCTGTTCCCAATATTTGACGTATGGCTACGTCATAGCCGGGTAGGCGAAGTATGGAGTGGGCTCTCGGAGTGAGCCCGCTCTGTACAATACAGGTGTCGGCTGTATGTTACAGCCTTCGCTTCACAGTAACGAGAGGGATCGCGCTCGTGCGCGAACCCACTTGTTAAATCTGTTAAATGCCGCGGTCAATAGCGACCGTGGCATTTAAATAATTAGAAAGAGGGGGCGACCCCCTCTAGCAGCTCATTGTGGCCCCTGCAATGCAATCACGGGGTGGTGATCGTTGCTATGGAAGGGCTTAATAGAAACCTGTCAGAAAGACAATATACTGCAATACATTAGCATTGCAGTATATAGTGCAAGCGATCAAATGATCGCTGGTTGAAGTCCCCTTGGGGGACTAATAAATAAAAAAAAGTAAAAATTTGTAAAATAAAGTTATTTTTTATGTAAAAAAAATAAAATAAAATATTAAAAGCTCAAAAAAAAACCCTGTTCCCATTTCCCCCCCTACAGCATTGTAAAAACAAAACAAAACAAAAAAAAAAACATAATTGGTATCGCCGCACCTGTAAAAGTCTGAACTATTACAATATATCATTATTTTACGCCATAAAAAAAACAAAAATGTAAACACCAAAATCGCTATTTTTTGGTCACCTCATCGCCCACAAAAAATTGAATAAAAAGTGATCAAAGCCTTGCATGTACTCCAAAATGATAGCATTAAAAACTGTAGCTTATCCCGCAAAAAATAAGCCCTATACCACTTAATCGACGGAAAAATAAAAAAGTTATGGCTCTCAGAATTTAGCAACACAAACTTTATTTTATTTTTTACACTTAGCTTTTTCCTTGTAAAACATAGAAAAAAACTATATATATTTGGTATCGCCGTAATCGTATTGACCCGCAGAATAAAGTTAATATGTTCTTTTAATTGCACGGTGAATTCCGTAAAAATAAAGCAGTTCCCGTTTCCTAGTACATTATATGGCAGAATAAATGGCGCTACGAAAAACTACAACTCGTCCCGCAGAAATCAAGCCCTCATAGGACTATTGACGGAAAAATTTAAAAGTTATGGCTTTTGGAAAGTGGGGAGGAAAAAAAAAATGTTTTAAATTGTTTACAACAGGAAGGGGTTAAGGAGATTATATCTGTATATGTAAAATGGTGTTTAAAGACAAACATACCCTTTTAAAGGAGCATTCTGGGTAAAATGGATGCTCTATTGCTCTATGTTATGAGTAACATGGCATGATACAAGTGCACCAAATAGAGAAAACCTATCATGCACCGTCTCCGCAGATCTGCTGTAGGCATAACACAGTACAAATTTTGCCTGGATTTCTTCTTTAAACCCTTGACGCATTATCACGTACATGTACGTGATAAGCATCATAGGGAAGTAAGGTTTACAGCTAACACCCGGGACTAACGGGCAGAAACAGTGATTGCGCTGTTCCTGCCCGTTTAACCCCTCAAATGCTGCGGTCAATCCTCAAATGCTGTAGCATCAGAGGTGTTGAAAAGACGGGGGCAGCCCCCTCCGACATCTCATCGGCGCCCCCATAGTGCGATCGGGGTGTGCCGATGGTTGTCATGGCAGCCCAGGGGCCTAATGAAAGCCCCAGGTCTGCCTTCTGTCTGCCTCTGTTAACAGAAGCCTGTAATACTGTAATAATTAATAATGTAATAATAAACCTGTAAATAATGACAATACACTGCAATACATTAGTATTGCAGTGTATTGTACCAGTGATTTAATGATCGCTGGTTCAAGTCCCCAACGCTCTGGCTGGGGATTCCAACATCTCAAAGCCACTAACATCACTGTCCACATAGTATCTCCTCCTGGAGCGGAATCCCCGGCCACAGTATGGCCGATGCACTGGCCGAAATATGTTGGCGCTATATAAATAAAGATTATTATTAGCTGCAATATTTAATTTAAAAAACTTATTGTCTTCATTCTGTAGCATGTGGCATATCTCTGCTAGCAATTTTAATGAAATTACTGAAAATAAGGTTTTAGCATGGCATTTGACAAAATAGGTTGGCATTGTGTTTAAGGACACATAAGACACAAGAGTTCAGAGCTGTCAAATTTACTGTACAAATGTTAAGGGTATAACACTTTGGCAGGCATGACTGTCTAATTCAGGAAAACTTTTCTTACACCCGAGGAATGACAGCCTGGTTGAAGTTTTACAACGTGTAATAACCACATGCTGAGCAATGACAAGGGTATAGGGTGGCAGAAAGGTTAAGATACTGTCTTTGCTTGGAGCATCTAGGAATAGCTGCAAGAATCGGCGATACTTATCCTCTGTGATGACCGGAGGGTTTGCAATTCACACTCCACTCCAGCACTGAACTTTGTGATTTGCAACTTGTTAAAACCAATCTGCTGTAAACTTTTGCTGTGGAAGTCAAAATCCAGTGAAAAGTTATTTCAATATGGAGAGATAATGCACATCGGAGTCTGTACGGTGGAACTGCAATAGTTGTTTTACATATGAATTCCATATGAATGTGTGAGGAAAAAAAACTCCATATGAAGAGGTACAGAATGGACCCATTGTGGTCTGCGCATATCATGTTTAGGATCAGTGTTCAGGCCATGTTTGTGACCCCATAGTGAACATTCGGGCGGATTCATCTACATGAACATAGATTATAGAGTTGCTTAAATATCGATCCTCTTTACACATGTTGTTTTGGGGCTCGTAGTCTGCCTTAGGGGTGTGTGACCTGTGCATCCGCCGCCTCAGGTGCTGAAGGGGGGAACCTCAGGGGTGATTGTGACCATCACTTAATATTAATTGTCCAGCAATATTATTAAATTATGCATGGAGCTGTTATTTGGTGACTATATATTTGTATTATTTGAGCACTGTATGGCGGTATTTACTTAGGCAGTGTACAGTATATTTCTGTGATGTATGGTGGTGGCAACAATGTAAACTGTTATTTAGGTAACTGTATAGAAGTGTTATTTTGCCAACATATAGGACTGTAAGGTGCTTTTTTATTAGGCATTGTTTGCCATGGTTATTTGTACACTGTATGACAAAGCACCATATGGGGTGATAGGGCGGGTGCCAACAGAAGGTAGCACACAGAGCACCATCCAAAGTAAGGTAGGCCCTGGCTATGGGCAACTGTTCACTAATTTGTACTCTCTTCTCCCCTTGTCCCTGATTGCAGTTTTTGGTAAGGACAGGAAACACCCCCAGAAAGTTTTCCAGCTTAATGAGCAGAGGTTAGGAAAGAGATGAGGACTGTGTGCAGGTTGGAGTCTATCTTCTCGCCTTCGTGTAGTGCCAAGTGGTGAGAAGCACGGGAACTTCCACTTCTACCCTCCCCCACTTTTCATTGGGAGATTTGCCTATTAGAAGTGCCCCAACAAGATGGTTGTTAGGATGTTTTTGTTTATATGTTGAGAGATTTATGGTGGGAATTTGAACACTTGTTCACGAGGGTGATCAGTGATTATTTGAGGCATGAAGTTGAACCCCTATGGGATTAGAAATCATGCTTAAAGGGTAACTAAACATTCAACAAACTTCTGACATGTCATAGAGACATGTCAGAAGTTTTAATCAGTGGGGGTCCGAGCACTTAGACCCCCACCAATCTCTAAAACGGAGTGGTAGAAGCGCTTGTGTGAGTGCTCAGCTGCTTCGTTTATGTTCGGCTTTTCTCGGAAAGCCGATATAGCCGTGTAAGGGCTCAATAGAAAGTCTATGGTCCCATACACTGCTACATTGGCTTTCCGAGAAGATCAGAACAGAAACTAAGCGGCTCAGCGCTCACACAAGCGATTCCGCCGCTTCATATTAGCGATTGGTGGGGGACTCAGTGCTCGGACTCCCACCAATCAAAACTTCTTAACCTATAGATAAAACGAGGAAAACAGGCTGATAGATGGTATAAAATTTTTGTCCACAGCCCTTATTTAAGGTTACCAAATAAACTTGAAAAAACATAAATAACCATTTCATAACTTTTTGGGTCAGTTCACACGTTGCATAAATACTGCGGATTTTCTGCAACGGAATTCGTTGTGGAAAATCCGCCGCAAATACAGTGGCAGCAGAGTGGAGGATATAAAAAAAATCTCATCCACACGCTGCATAAATACTGAGCGGAAAAACTGCTCAGAAATTGACCTGCGGTGCAGAATTTTTATTCCGCAGCATGTCAATTGAATTTGCGTATACGCTGCTTATTTGTTACAGGTTTTCCTAATTGAATTCAATGGGGAGGTAAAACCCGAAACAAACCAAATCAGAAAATCCGCCGCAAAAAACGCAACTCAGAAAAAAAATCTTATACTTACCCAGGAGTCAGTGTTTCTTCCTCCAGGCCGTCCTCCTGGGATAACGCTTCATCCCATACGACCGCTGCAGCCAATCACAGGCTGCAGCGGTCTTCTGGGTTGAAACGTCATCCCAGGTGGCCAGCCTGCCAGTAGTTTTCCGCAGCAGACATTCCGGGCGAAAAACTGCACCATAGTTTAGTGTGGTTTTCACCCGGAATTCCCTGCGGCGCACAGGGCGGATATGCCCTTTTTTTTTGCAGAGTCCATAGCGTAGTAGACTACACTATTGATTCCGCCAAAAGAACGGAAATCTTGCGGAACGAAGGCAAATGGAAACCATTAGCAACGGAAGCGTTACAATTGAAATCTACGGTAATGCAAATGGAAAGCTATGGTTTCCTGATGGAAAGGTCTGACGTAACCACGAACAGAACACCGACGCAGCTGTGAACGAAGCCTAAGTGAGACAGCCATAAGCTCAAGCCTAGAAAAAGCAAGCTGTCCACTCAAAGTACTGAGCAACTTACCCCCTTACAATAAAAGCTGTGACAATAACCATACAATCACAATAGTAAGAACAACACAAAATGAAAAAAATGAAAAAACATTTGGGGGACGACGACGACAGGAATAGTGTTCTTCTGTCCTCTTCAGGAATATGCTGGAGGTCTGACCAGACCACCACATAATCCTCTCTTTTTATCATAAACAATGGTCAGCTGACCTCTGCCCTCACCCCTATCCCATGGCCATTCCCGGGCATAGGCAAATTCTTCCCCAGTGTTGCCATGTCACATGGGCCAACCCTGCGGCCCAATGACAGCCATCACTGGGCAAAACATAAATTCTGGGTGACTTTCCCGCTTAAAACTTAAACTTTAGGATGAAACTACAGAGATGATTATAAACCCATGTGGTTCCCTCCTAAAGGTCTGGGCTCCTTCTTTACATTAATATGTTTTAAGAAAAGACTATTGAAGAAGACAATAGAGGGGAATTATTATTAACGACTTTATGCCACTTTTGTGGCGTTAACAAGTCACAAATTATGGCGCATATATTTGCGCATTCATTTGAAAAAGTTGAGAGAAAAGTGGGTGTGATTCAACAGGTGTAGATTTTATTTCTGACGCACGGGCAGGCAAAAATGCGCTAAAATAGGATGCATGTGATTGTTCAATATAAGCTGTAGCTTTTTCTACCCTATATTGTATAGTGAGTGATGTTTTATTTAGTTTTTTATTTTTCGTTTTACTCTCTTTACACTGGAGCCATGGTTTCCATTTTTACATGATCCATGACCAATCTGAGGGATCCATTATAATTGGCCATGATTCTTCTGACTGAACTATTATAATCCATTGCCCTCCTATTGACTCAGAAGGGCCTCTATTTTTTCTGGTGTTTTTACTAGATAGAACTATGCATTATGAATGCTTTTGTGGTCACATAGAAATGGAAACATGACAGAAGTGTGAACAGAGCCTTCGGCCAGTTTCACACAGTCAACCATTTATTTAACTGAGAAATCCCAGAAGGTTTCGCAGTTTCATAACCTTAAAAAAAACACACCTCAAACACACCGTGTGAATATACCCTAGGGTAAGTATTAAAGGCGTTGTCCACTACCAGACAACTGATGACAACTGATACGTCATCAGTATATCATCGGTGCGGGTCCGACACCCGGACCCTACACCGATCAGCCGCTCCAGTGGCCTGCGGGAACCGAGTCAGAAGCAGTTGGCTCCATTCATAGCATAGTGGCAGTACGGCAGCTCTGCCGCTATTCCGTGGCCGGAGCCAACTGCTTCCGGCGTGATACAGATCAGTGTGGGGTACGGGTGTCAGACCCCCATAGATCATATATTGATGACCTGTCCGGTGGATAGGTCAGCAGTTGTCCGGTAGTGGACAACCCCTTTAAGTCTCATGCACTAGGTACATGCTGATTTTATATGGAGGCACACTTGACTCATGTTCCATTACTTGCGGTATTGTGGAAGTATGTAATACAGTACCATAGAGACTCTGCCGCCATACAGGCATCGTGCACCTAGCTTTGCTGTAGGCCTTACACTGTGATAGTGGGTGCAATAGCGGATCCCCATAGATCCTTTTAGGGTGGCTGCCCAAAGAATAAAACCACATCTCCGTTTTGTCCCGTTTTTTTGCTGAAAATCGCGGCAAAAAACTTGACAAAACTACTTTGTGTATGGGACAGAAAGCCCCCTGTGAATAGGCCGGAAGGCCCTTAGAACTCAATTGTATCCGTGTCCTGTGGCACTATCTACAGGATGGGTGTTTGTCACTATATACAGAGGGCTCCATGGGGGCACTATCTACAGAGGGCTCTATGGGGCACTATCTACTGGGGGCACTATCGACAGGGGGCTCTATGGGGGGCGCTATCTACAGAGGGCTCTATGGGAGCACAATCGACAGGGGACTCTATGGGGGCGCAATCGACGGGGCACTGTGTGGTGGTGTTTACAGGGGGCTTTATGGGGGCACTATCGACAGGTGGCGCTACCGACTGGGCACCGTGAGTGGCATTTTAGATGGGGTGCTGTGTGTGTATGGTGCTTTACTTTAGAGTGTTTGACACAATTGTATTCAGGGACATAATGTATGGTACAATTATATTCAGAGGCACACTGCATGGTGCTATTATATTTAGGGGAATAGTGTGTGGCACCATGAGAATTTTTTCTTCGTTTATAGGTGCATAAATGTTGGAAAAGTAAGGAACTGAAGACATCTGAGTGGAAAATTCTGCGGAAATGGGTCGTGGCCGGGAGAAGTCGTCATGAGGTCTGGACTGGATGGAGAAGAAAAGAGAAAAAGGATGACTAGAATCTGAGAAGACGTCACCCGTGAGTCACTGGATTTATTGAGAATGTCACCTCTCCTGACATGTCTATTATAGGAAATCCTTGTATTCCATAAAAAGTCTGTGTAGTCCAGGACTAATGGACAAATATTTGTTACCATTCTCCTTGTCAGGAGGATGTGTCCCTACACAGTGTGATACGGTCAGCGATGGTTTGAAACTGTCAGTATGTAGGGACACAGCCCTACATTCCAAGGGGAATCGTAGCACCTATTTTTCAATGCTAGCACACGGCTCAGCAGAGCAGCGGTGTTGAGGAAGGGGGCTCAGGTTTGGGGAACAGTCCAGGGCCTATGGGCTACTTAATCTGCCACTGGGTGGGTGTCAGTCAGAGCAGGCCCTTCAAAATTGCACAATGCAGTCCTGCTGTATATCAATGGAAATCACACTCCTAGAAGGAAAAAAAAAAAAAGATGTAAAATGCAACCCAATCTAAAGCCAGCTTTCCACAATAAGTTTATGTGGAAAAAGCGATTATGATTTTATTTTTATCTATATTTGGATGTGTGGGTCAATGTCTGTCCCTTTTTAAGTTGAATTTTTTTAAAAATTTTTGGGCCCATCATTCTTCCCACACGATGCTGTCAAATTGCGGTATATTGCCACGATTACCACGAAATTTGCCGCAAAACTGCCATTTGATTAGAGTGCGATATTTACCAATACCCTGGTAGATTCTGCAGAACTATCAAAGGCCTGATTCGGACACAGCATTTGTGGAGCATTATTTAGCATTTTAAATACAGCACTATATGTAATTCCATAGGGAATTAAACATTTCCGATCAACAGCGTAACATGCATTATTGAACTCCTGCTGAGTTATTACTAAGACATGGCATTATCTATACCTAATGTTCTATTGCTGAGTACGTTACTCATTGACTTTTTAAAAGAAAAAAAATTTCTTTGTATTACATATATTGGTACTTGTTCTCCTAAAGCTATGCTTGACACATAAATTATTTTTTTTTTACTTAAAGGACAGGTGTCGCGAAAAAAATTTTTATATGTTATTATTAAAATACATTTTATTTATTTGTGTTTTTGTGTTTAACTTTTTAATTTTTTCTTTCTTTTACTTCTCTATGGGGGCTGCCATTTTTTTTTTCATCTCTGTATGTGTCGATTAACGACACATACAGAGATGGAATACAGCACATACATCCCTATAGTGAATGCGAACGGGAGCATGCGCCGCTCCCACACAGTCCAAAAGGAAGGTCTTCGGCCGAGTGACATCCGGCGCCATTTTCATGTGGACCGGAAGCCGCGGCCGGACAGTAAGATGACTACTTCCGGTCGCATCTTCCGTCCATATGTTCAGAAGCAAGGACTAGGAGCGGAGGGAGCGGACGGAGCGGAGGCAGCGGCGGCGGCAGGAGCAGGTAAGTTATGTTTGTGTTTGTGCGTGTTATACTGTGTGATTACACTGTATCTAATCCTCTGTGCATTCGCTCAAAAAATGGCGGCACACAGCGTAGGAGGTTTGAACATTCAACCCCCTCCTTTCTCCTGGCACTAGCATTGTGTGAGCACACTAGAGCGTGTGTGTCTACATCAAATTTGCAGCATAAAGCAATGAGGTTGCTTTACCACATTGCAATGCTGCAATTTTGGGAATTGCTCCCTCTAGTGACCAGCACATGGAAATGTTATAAATTAGAATCTAATTTATAATATTTCCTGACTTGTGAAAAAAATTAAAAAAATTAGAACAATGTGTAATCATTTATTGACTAACAGTTTAACTAAAAAAAAATAATTATATTTTTCTAGCGACACATTCCCTTTAAGTGATTTCTCCCAATTGAAGTCAATGCACGTTTTAAAAGTGCAAAATGTGTTTGTGTTTTTTTTAAAACCCCATTACATTCATGTAACATCTGCACTGTTTTGTTTTTTCCACAGTTAAATAAATAACTGAAAAAAACCTGAAAAAAAGGCAATAAAAACATCAAGTACAAACTTTACAGAAGTTGAACAGTAAAAAAAAACAAAAACATTCACAGTTGAATCCATGCGCCATCTGGTGGTGATTTGTGTTATTTCCACCTGATAAATCCATTTCAATGGTCCTATTACTCAAACACTGGTGACTAATAGTGTATCTTTAACTTGATTTAACATTACAAATACAAATGGACATATGTCATACTTTTTAGAATGGTTTTAGTTGTATTTTACACCACCTAGCACCTAAGTGTCCCAGATTCAATGGGACAATCTTGTCCACGCTCCTGCAATATAATGCTTCCGTCATGGCAGAAGGGATCTATCATAGGTTGCTTCAGCCGGGCTAACCTTCTTCTGTGCAGAGGGCCATAGGTACCGGAAGTTATAAGTAAGCGAGTAGAGCAAAGCGGTAGTGTAGAGCAGGCTAGTATTGGGGGAGGGGGGCACCTTGGTGGTTCTTGTTCTGGGGGCACTGTGGCTGTTTTTGTCCTGGGTGCACTATGGCAATCCTTGCTCTAAGCTGACCATAAAAACTGTGTGTGGGGGCAGTGTCAGCCATTACTGGCTTATACCCCTCTTCTTATGTAATAAGCACACATGCTTCGCCGATCCGAGCGTGCATGTTTATGGTGGAGTGTAGGTAGATAAATGATAGTGAGTTGTGCTATATTTCCAGTTCATTAATAGTAGTTTAAAATGATCTATATTATACTGCTGTTTAATAGCGCCACCTATGGGCATATTATTATAAATAAATAATGGTGGATTATCACCTACATTGTCCACACCATGGGTTTGTGAGCTTTATTGAGCCACTGGGCATCGTTCTATCTGTGTTGTGAGTTTTATTTATATCTTCCCTATGTTTCTGATTATCCCCTGATGAATCATTACAATCTTATGTGGACATGCTATGGACTAGAGGTAGGTTCAAGGAGGAGGCGACTATGAGGCTAGTTCCTCCACTGATTTATCATTCAAAAACTGAGAGTACCTGTCGCCTCTCCTGATTCGTCTGCGTTAGTAAATATGTGCAATCCCCAAAAAATAACAATTTTGGAGCATCTTTTCTTAGAACTCTAAGTTTTACTGTTCCTCTGTTATTCCTCCTAGAATTTTATGAATAAATTGACAGCTGGGCATTGCTATTGCCCTTGTCAAAGAGACGTGTTCCTACAGTCTGGCTAACTGGACTCATACAGCGTAAACACTGTAGTTTTTCGGGAACAAATTCATTGCGGAAAATACGCAGTGTATCACAGTAGCAGCAGTGTGGCTGAGATTTCAACAAATTTCGTCCCCACACTGCGAAAAAAAAGCAGCTGAAAAAAAACGCACATAAATTGACCTCTGGTGCGGCTTTCTCAACCAGAGCATGTTAATGCTGCGGAATCACAGCTCTTTTGTTGCAGGTTTTCCCCATTTAATTCAATGGGGTGCTTAAACATGCAATAAAGTGGTGTGTATTGCGACATTTGCGGCGGAATCCCAGCGTTTCGCCGCAAAAAAACGCAAGTAAGAAAAAACAAGTTATACTTACCCAGATTTTCCTGCTTCTTCTCCAGTCTGGCCTCTTGGGATGGCATCTCATCCCATGTGACCGCTGAAGCCACATGTAACTATGTAACGTTATCCCTGGAGGCCGGACTGCGCACAGAGAAGACGGTGGGGGGTAAGTATGAACTGTTTTTTTTTATTTTTCCAAGGCTTCTTTACGCAGCGGAAATTCCGCCGGAAAAACACACTGCAATGTAGTGCAATTTTTCAGACCGCATTCGCTGCGGTGTTCTGGGAGGATACACTGTGAAGCTTGACACAGAGTATCCGCCCAGAACACGCCGTGTGTGTTCCTACCCTTATAGTATCCATCAGTGTTTCCCACTGTTCTTCCAGATACTATATCTGAGGAATATACAAGGGAGCAATAATAATAATAATAATAATAATAATAATAATGGTAGTAGTGTTTATTGGCATTACATGAAATGGATTTGCCCAAAAGTTGCAGCTGCACCAGTCCACAAAGTCCTCGAAAGCAGTCTCTGGAGAGTCCATGGGGAGAACTGGAGTAACAAATATGAAAGCAATTAAAATCATTGGGGAGTTATTTATGGTACGGAGGTAAGGGGGTTGCAGGACATCACAAAACAAGTTTGCAGGGGGGATAAGAACACATTTGTCTGGGGCTCTTTTTGCAGATGTTTTTTTGCACACGTCTGGCAAGCAGAAACATTTCGTCTTTGCATTTGCAGGTGTTATTTTGATGAGGTCAGGGTCAGCCGAGTATGTGGGGACAAAAAACAATTTCAAGTGCCAATCCATCAAACTGTGACTAAACCGAAAATGGATTTACTGAGACTTATAGGTTATTAGATATTATATATATATATATATATATATATATATATATATATATATATATATATACACTCATATATTAATTTAAAATTACAAACACACTGTAAACACAGGCGTAACTTGAAGCTCCTGGGCCCCTATACCAAATCTGTAAGGGTATGTTCACACAACTTATTTTCCGCAAAAAATCGGAAGCAGAACGCTTCCAAACATCTGCCCATTGATTTCAATGGGAAATACGGCGTTCTGATCCGACGGGGCGTTTTTTCACGCGGCCGTTTTGAAACGGCACGTAAGAAGACACCCGCGAAGAAGTGCAATGTCACTTCTTGAGCTGCTTTGCAGCTGTTTTCTGTTTTTCATTGACTCTATAGAAAAACAGCTCCAAAAACGTCCGTAAAAAACACATCGAAAAACACTTGCTGCTAAAAAAAAAAACGTCTGAAAATCAGGAGCTATTTTCCCTTGAAAACAGCTCAGTTTTTTAAGACGTTTTTTTGCTAAGCGTGTGCACATACCCTCACAGGGCCCCTCACCTACCATGTGCCATTTATAATACTGGTGTGTTCTTATGTCGGAGAGTCACAAGTCCAAATATGCTAAATCCACAGACTATATATGTACCCGTAATTCTCTGTGGCCTTACATAGGACTGCAGGTAAACTGATGTCTTCCCATAAAATGGATTTTCTTCCTTCCATCATATTTTCCATAGAGGCCAATTTGATGACTGATGGAAAAATGATACAGAACCAGCTGTCAAGCAACAACCACTTAATACAAATTTATTTCTGTCCATTGAATTCTTTTTTTTTTTTTTTTTTTCAGTATGCTTTATTGTTTTTTTTTTACAGTTTATCTAAAAAGATTTCTAAGGCTTTGTTCACATCTGTGTCGGGGCTCCGTCTGAGCTTTCCATCATCGTTGTTTAAGGGTTCTGTCGTTGTGACGGAACCAATACCGTAGTCGACTGCGCTATTCATTCTGTCAAAACGACGAAACCCTCAAACAAACTGAAACCATTTGCACCGGATTCGTCACCGTTGAAATCAATGGTAATGCCAACAGAAACCTATGGTTTCCGTTTGTTTCAGTCAGGGCTCCGTTCATGGGTTACCCTGCCGGAAAGCTCAGACGGAGCCCCTGAACGGAACCCTGACGCAGATGTGAACGAAGCCTTAACTGGTGGTGACAATGACATCACTTTCTATTAGTTTAGTCAGACTTTCAGTGCATTAGAAAAAAAAAATCAACCCGGAAGCGGATTGTAAACTTCTCATTACGCATGTTCAATCACGTGTCACCCATTGAACATAAAGGTAAAAAAAAACAATAACACAACTTTTAGTCTCAGAAAAGTGAATATCATCCATACATAACAATCACATTTTTTTGAATTTAGGAGAATTGACAGTTTGGCACCTCTAATTTACTGATGGTTTAGTGTGGCAGCACAGTATCTCAGTGGTTAGAATATTTTTTTATTTTTTTTTGTGGCTTTGGGTCTGAACCCGACCAGGGCAACATCTGCCTGGAGTTTGTGTGTGTATTCCTGCACTTGTATGGGTTTCCTCCAGGTACTCTAGTTAACTCTCGCACCCCAAAGATATAATGAGGCGTGTTCTTATAAAGTGGTGGTTTAGGTCGGATTCGGGGTTACTAATAATCCTGGGGAACTAGGGTAGTTTAGGAATTAATATCTTTAGTGATCTAGGGTACTTAAGAGCTCCATAAATAATTAGGGGTCTGGTCTCTAGACCAGTGGGTTGGAAAATGTCACACACTCTTTATAAAACAGTAAATATGTGCAATATATTTTTTTTACCACAACTGCAAACGGAAAATGTGGAAAAGAATGACGACTAGACATTGTATAAATAAGGTGCATATACATTTTCTACTCAACATTTAAGGGTATAGTCACACAAGGAAAAAAAAATGTTCTCAGAAATGTCTGCCGCTAACCCAATTATTTGCAGAAATTCATGCACTTGCTGCAGAATTAACCCCAATAAGATTTAGGGTCAATGCACATGATGCGTATTACGTGCGGTATTGCCGCTCTTATTTGCGTGCGGAAAAACCCTTAGCATAATACAGTACCAGCATAGACAATGAGATTCCTGATGATCTCATGTCCACACAGCAGTATTCTTTGGGATGTAAATTGACCCGCAGTGCATATTTTTGAAATCGCGGCATTTCAATTTATTCTGCGATTCCGCCTGCAAATTCTATACCTGTAGTTCTACAGAAATACGCAGCAAAACCTGCTGCGATTTACACAGCAAAACGTAAAAAACACACCAAAAACAACAACAAAAAAAGCACCTTCAGGTGCGTTTTTCTGCTGCGAATTTATTGCAGTTTCCTGAGGTTTTGCTGCATATTATCCACAGAAAAATACGCAACGTGTGCATGTAGCCTTATGGAATCGATTTTCAGTTGCAGAAATTTCTGTAATGATTCTGCAGCGTTTGAATATGTCCTTTTTCTGCAATACCAAAGGGTATTTGTCACAATTTTTATAAATGCGTACTAACGGGTAAATAATTCCTTACCACAATTGTTTGTCTTAAAGAGACTCTGTCACCACATTATAAGTGCCCTATCTCCTACATAAGGAGATCAGCGCTGTAATGTAGGTGACAGCAGTGCTTTTTATTTAGAAAAACAATCTATTTTTACCACGTTAGGAGCGATTTTAGCTTTATGCTAATGAGTTTCTCAATGCCCAAGTGGGCGTGTTTTTACTTTAGACCAAGTGGGCGTTGTACAGAGGAGTGTATGACGCTGACCAATCAGTGACCAATCAGCGTCATACACTTCTCCCCATTCATTTAGTCAGCACATAGGGATCCTGCTAGATCAGTATGTGATGTCTTATACTGACATATTAACGTTACTGAAGTGTTTAGACAGTGAATAGACATTCCACAGGATGTCTATTCACAATCCCGACACTTCTTTAACGTTTCTGTGGTACTTACAGCAGAGCAAAGCGCAATCTCGCTGTAACCTGTCATTTACAGTGCTGTAAGTACCACAGAAACGTTACAGAAGTGTCGGGATTGTGAATAGACATCCCATCCTGGCTGGAAGGTCTATTCACTGTCTAAACACTTCAGTAACGTTAATATGTCAGTATAAGACAGCAAATACTGATCTAGCAGGATCCCTATGCGCTGACTAAATGAATGGGGAGAAGTGCATGACGCTGATTGGTCACTGATTGGTCAGCGTCATACACTCCTCTGTACAACGACCACTTGGTCTAAAGTAAAAACACGTCCAGTTGGGCATTAATTAACTCATTAGCATAAAAATAAATCATTCCTAACGTGGTAAAAATAGATCGTTTTTCTAAATAAAAAGCACTGCTTTCACCTACATTATAGTGCCCATCTCCTTATGTAGAAGATAGGGCACTTATAATGTGGTGACAGAGTCTCTTTAAAGGCTATGCACACCTTTGAAAGGGATTTTTTTTTAAATAAAAAGGTCAGTCTGTAAAGGATCTGCCAGACACAGCTTGTGTCAACGCCCATAGGTAATCAGTCTGCACCTGCTTCTATGTCTGTGAGACTGACTCCATCTTCCACCACTCAGGATGGCAGGCTTAGGAGTGGGAGAGCCTATCACAGCCTGGCCAGACAGAGCTAGCTCCCGCCCTCTGTCTATTTATACCTGCCTTTCCTGTTCCTCCTTTGCTTGTGCGTCTTCTCTGCTGGTTTCCTGGCCCTGCTGCAGCTTCTTGGACTACTGACCCTCTGCTTGTTATTGACCTTGGCTTTACTGACCACTCTTCTGCTCTGCGTTTTGTACCTCGCTCATCTCCTGGTTTGACTCGGCTCGTTCACCTCGCTTGTTGCTCACGGTGGTCCCGTGGGCAACTTCCCCATTTCCCCGGCTTCTTTGTACCCTTGTCTGTTTGTCTGTCGTGCACCTATTGAGTGTAGGGACCGTCGCCCAGTTGTACCCCGTCGCTTAGGGCAGGTCGTTGCAAGTAGGCAGGGACTGAGTGGCGGGTAGATTAGGGCTCACCTGTCTGTCTCCCTACCCCATCATTACACAGTCTGTGTTTTTATAATTAGTTTTTATTAAAAACTAATTATTTAAAAATTATTAAAAACTTTTTTTACTTTTTTCAGATACGCTGCCCTATATTTTGCATACAGAGCAGCTGTATCATCCCCAAAGACCTGAATCAGTCAGTCCCGCAGACCTGACTTGTTTAGTGTCAGCGCGTCCTGCATCACCTGTAATCGTTCACATCTAAGTTATGAACTTAGATGTGATAGATTGCAGGTGGTCAGAGACCTGCAGGACCTGATGTCACTGAACCCGTCAGTCCCGCGGACCTGACGGAACAGGATTTAGCGAACGATACAGCTGGTCTGTATAGATACAGAGCAGCTGTATCTCAAATAGTAAAAATAATTTTTAATAAAAGCTCATTATAAAGTTGCACCAAACACACTGATTGACCTTTTTATTAAAAAAAAAAAATCCCTTTCAGAGGTGTGCATAGGTGTGTGTATGTTTTTGCCTGAAATGGGGAAATTGGATTGTGAGCCCCACTGGGAACATGGATTTGTGTGAGTGATGGGTAAAAGAAGAATAATAGGTAATATATTGTAATAAATTTACCACGCTAATATATAAAATTCCCTACCACTGACACTCAATATACAGCATAACCTCTTTGAGAAGGTCCACCATAAAGGATCTCTTGTTAGCAGATCTGTATAGACACTCTGCTATCGAGGCCTATCAAAACAAAAGCTGAAGCTGCGACACATACACAAGATGTTTAACTTGTCCATTCATAAGTGACCACAAAGATGTTGAATGACTTTATTGGTTACAGATGTATGGAGCAGTCAGGTGCGGTAAGAATCCCCTCACTGTTTTCCCACAGCTGCCAGGAAATTCACATTACACTTTGCTTCTTGTTTGAAGAGTCTGCAAACTATCGCACTCTCCTTATGGCGCTGAGATGCTAAGGCTGCGGACCAGAAGTGATCAAAGTCTGTAAAACAGTAAATTAACAAGCAAGAAAATGATTCAGAACATATTGGAATACAATGCTGCAGATGAAAATGAATTCTCATAGCTGTGTTGTCCATGTTTTTGGAGATCACCCATAACATGCTTACGCTGAAAATAGCAATAAATACTTTGACTAGAACTTTCTCTTTTATATTAGGGAGTCGCAAGTCCTCCACATGGAAATTCTCAATACCAAGGGCATATGTTTCTGCGACTATGGTGCCCATAGAAGCCATACTTCTGGTCAGCCTCATCCATCCTACTCTTGGGTGATGGGAACCTGAACAAGGCTCCTATTATACACCAGCAAAGTAATGTCAGCAAGCAATTGAGGAGGGAATCCCCTTGAAGTTCACTCTCTCTGCCCCTATACAACCCTTGTAGTAGATAAAGACCACCTGAACAAGCTTAAAGCGATCCTCTGGTACAAGGTAAAAATTTATATATACACATAGAATGTATTGCTAACATACCTGGTACCCTCATTTTCAATGTTGCTGCTGTGGTTCACCCCATTCTCAGTAACCTCTTCATGTAGGTAAAATGGCCCTTAGCTTCCCAGATAACCTTCTGCACAGTTTGACTCAGGAGTCTGAGACATGCCCCTAATGTCCAGCACTGTTCCATCCAAGAGCAGGGGGCGTGTCTCAGACTCCCCAGGAAAGCTGTGCAGAGGGTTATCTGGGAAGCTAGAGGCCATTTTACCTACATGAAGAGGGTACTGAGAATGGGACAATCTGTGGCAGCAACATTGATAAGAAGGGCACCCGGTATGTTAATTATACTTTTTGGATGTACAGTGAAATGTTTACTGTGAACACTAGGGTCGCTTTAAGGGTATGTTTACCTGCAGTGTTTTCAGTCGTATTTGGGGCGTAAACGCCTCAAAATCCGGTTTAAAAAATGCTAGCTAAACACCTACAAACATCTACCCATTGGTTTCAATGGGAAAAACGGCATTTAGTTGAGACGGGCGTTTTTTAATGCCGCTGTTTAAAAAAAGCCTGTAAAACGAAAGGAGCATGTCACTTCTTGAGCCGTTTTTGGAGTGGTTTTCATTGTGTCAATAGAAAAATAGCTCCCAAAAACGCCTCAAAAAAAACGTTTTTGGCTACAAAAACTGCCTAAAATCTGAGGCTATTTTCCCTTAAAAACAGCTTCGTAATTTTTAGCTGTTTTTCATTGTATGTGTGAACATACCCTAAGGGGTCCTTCTGTCCTAGGATTGAGGGAATGTGGTGGCAAAAAACAACCAGGAAAGGTACAGCATTTTTTATTTTTTAATAAGGTCTCCTTTCCTCTATTGGAATTGTGAAAGTCTCTCCATATTTTCTACATAGATTGTCCATGTGAAACAGACCTTCAAACAGATGGAAGCCTTGACGATCACTTTACGGAGACTTTTGTACATTTAAGGTCAACAGTTATTTTCTGACAAAAGTGACCGTGGAACTGCTACTTTGTGACTCACGCCTTATTCATTCCAGGATGAGACCAGGCAATCCAAGTATTCGACATCAGAACAATAGTAAAGGGCAGAATAGTTCAAAGTACAATATTTTCAGGAAGGGGGGATTTATTAAGACTGTCGTTAGAAGGACTTGCCCACTATTAAATCAGAGGTACCATATCAAGAAGTTGCATCAAGCCCAGTCGTCCAGGGTAGTCTGTGGAAAAAGAGGTAGAGAGATCAGCTTCGCAGTTTTTTGTACTTTGTATGGGAGCACGGGCCGAGAATGCGGGCGGCTGTCCGCGGCTGGGCGTGCCCGCAATCGTAGCCCGTGATTAAGGGTATGGCCGTGTGCATGAGGCCTTAAATTGCTAGCTTTGTACGCCTGAAAACTGAGTGATAGATTGAGATTCCCACTGTTGTCTTTTTAAGAAGTTTTGGGGAATTGATTATATATTTTGTTATTTCATTTTTCTTATTTACATCGTATTCTAATATATGAACAGAGTATGGTTATTTTGAACAAATCCAGGGGCGTAACTAGGAAAGACTGGGCCCCATAGCAAACTTTTGACTGGGGCCCCCCCTCCCCTGGGTGCCACACAAACACCCCTTATAGACAGTGCCACCCTGTAGATTCTGCCACACAGCACCCCCCCCCCTGAGATAGCACCATACAGCCCCCTCCTTGTATAAAGCGCCAAACAGCCCCCTGTAGATAGCGTCATAATGTCCCCTCCCTGTCAAGGGCTTAGCTAAAGGCTCATGGGCACCGATACAAAAGTCCTTCTTGGACCCGCCCCCAAGCTTCTCATGACCGCCGGCCTGCAGTTTTCAGCTGCATCGCTTAGTCTCCTAAGTGACCCAACGATGCAGCACTAGCAGCCAGGGGCGTTACTAAGGTCTTAAAACGTCAGGGGCATTAGCCCCAATACATATCGCCCAAAAAATGTGTGTGCGTGTATATATGTGTGTGTCTGTGTATATATATATATATATATATATATATATATATATATATAGGAGACAGCATATCTATAGCACTACGACCCTATAGCTATGAATATGATTAGATACAATGGCTCAGCAGACAGTATCACACATTATAGGATTAGACATAGGACTCAGCTCACTGACATTGCGTCTCCAGCACTGGACCAGGAAATTTAAGATAATAATTGCTTTGGACTTTGGGGGGCGTGGCTAGCTACCACCACGAGCAGTCGCATGCAGTAGGAGCTCCGTCCATGTCTCAGCGTCTCCACTAATAATCCTGACATAATACTGCCGCAAACATTTCCTGGACCAGGTATACTAGACGGAGGAACAGAGGAGCACTTACTATGAGCAAAACGCGACATTCGACGGCAGCGGACAAGCTCCGGGAGTTTGCTAGGCCGGGAGGACAGCATGGCGCCGAAGTTCCTGAGGCGCGGCAAGAGCAGAGTGAAGGTGAGGGGGAGGGGGAGAAGGAGCCAACTCTGAAAGAAGTCACACCTCAGCTATTAACGGCTATAAGGGAATCGACTACCTCATTGACTACCAGAATAGAGGAAGTTAAAATTGATATTGGCTTGATATGCCAGGATATGCATAAGCTCCGGGACAGAGTGAAAGACACGGAAACTCGCATTTCACAGATTGAGGACGATGCTGCACCTGTGGCTAGACAGCTTGGGGCCCTGGAGAAGGCAGCAGAAATGTGGTCACAAAGATCCGATGATCTGGAAAACCGCCTAAGGCTAAACAATGTACGGGTTCTGGGATTACCGGAACGAGTCGAAGGTTCGGACCCCAGCACATTCATGGAGCAGTGGATTAAGGATATCTTACCGGATGCTAAATTATCTATGGCCTACGCGGTTGAGAGAGCACACCGAGTTCCCTCTCGCCCCCCCCCCCCCCAGGGACTGCACCGAGACCCATGCTGGTTAAACTGCTTAGCAGTAAAGATAGAGATACCATCCTGAGAGCTGCTCGCCAAAAAGGACACATTACCTACAACACGGCATCCATCATGGTTTTTCCGGATTTCTCTGCTATACTCCAGAAAGCACGGGCCACGTTTGTGGGGATTAAAAAGCGCCTGAGAGATCTACAGATTCCATACTCAATGGTTTTTCCTGCAAGACTACGAGTCGTCCATCAGGACAGGTCCCTTTTCTTTAACACGCCGGCGGAGGCCGAAGACTGTCTGAACAGTCGCAATGCCATGGCGCCAAGAAATTTATCATGATGCCGCCTGCGGTGAAGCAGGTCATGGAGCCTGGCAAGGATAGAAAAGTTGGACTGATAGGCTGAGTACCGTTTATTTTCAGCTCAGATTGATTTATTTCTATATCTGTATACTCAGAATTGCACCACTGTGTAAATTACCTGGTAGTTCTTTTCTAATAGGTGTGGGGTTGTTTTTTCTTTATTACAAAAAGCATATAACCACTCCTGCTGTATTTTGTAGGTTTGGGTACATACTTGAGCAGTATGAAACAACTGATAGTTGTAAGTTTAACAATATATGTGGCTGATAACACACAAAGTATTAGAGGGAGCTGGAGTGAAATTATTTAATAATTGTCTGCAAATACGGGTATATCTTTATAATGTGGAACAAAATGTCTGATACAGCCTGGGAGACGCTGAAGGGGCGGAGCAATAGTCTGTGATAGGTAGATCGTTCTTCACAGACTACCCCCGTAAAAATCTTCTTGATAGGATCTGATTAGTTTTACATCAGATTCGGAGGAAGTTTATAGTTTATTGTGTTAGTAAGTTCCGTCTCTCTTCTTTTCTCTTCTGTTGAAGCTCTCTGTCGTATAATACCCAGTAAATGGTAGTTCTCAATGTATTATCATGGAATGTAAGGGGAATGGGTACCCCAGGTAAACGAACCCAAGTCTTTTCTCAAATACGTGCAAGCGGAGCACAGATGATAAGTCTACAGGAGACACATTCAATTCCAGATACGGTTCGCTTTCTTAGAAGGTCATGGATACAATGGGCAGCACATGCCACTTATTCTACCTATTCCAGAGGGGTTTCTTTGCTAGTTCATAGGTCCCTTAGGTGGGAGCCTGGAGTAATCAAAAAAGACCCGGAGGGGAGATACATTTTCATACACGCATGGATTGAATGTCAGCCCTATGTAATACTGTGTGTATATATACCCCCTACACAGGCCTTAGCGGTGTTATATGAGGCAGCGGGCTTCGCTTCAGCATATCCATCCGCCGCAGTTATCTGTATGGGTGATTTTAACTCTTTAGCCGCTCCTGGTCTGGATAAGTTCAGGGGCGACGCTGCCCCGGATCCCTTGTCGAGTAGTAGGCCGTCGCCACTGGCAATATTTTTGGAGGAGGTTGGGTGGCACGACCTCTGGAGACACATGTGGCCCGGCGCTCGGGAGTTTACCTGCTTCACCCCTGGGAAGAATTCGATGTCTCGCATTGATTATATCTGCGGGAATGGCCAGATTTGCTTAGCCTTGCAGTCTGCAGAACATTTACCTCGCACGTTCTCAGACCACTCACCGGTCGTGGTGCACATAAAGGTGACTCAGGAGGGTACACGAATGTTGAGTAGGAAGATATACTCCTTCTGGCTAACACAGTTTACCCAGCAGGACCGTATACCGGATCAATTACAGATATACGTAGGGGAGAATTCGATGACACCTAACCACTCTGCCTACTGGGATGCACAAAAAGCATACCTCAGGGGTTGCCTCCAATCTACCATCTCCTATATAAAGCGAGAGTCGGTTAAAAAAGAAAAAGAATTAGCGGAGGCTTGCACACGGTTGGAAGCACATTACATTTCTGACCCCTCGGAGGTTAACAGACTGACATGGCTGCAGGCGGGGAGACAGTATCTTTTATATCTTACAGAGAAAAGCAAGCGCAGAATGTTTTTTAATAACCAGAAGTATTTTGAACAGGGCAACCAATCTAGTAGCATACAAAACAGATAAAAACAAGGACATTTATGAAAAAACACCGAAAAAGGCCATACTTACAAATGGACACAGCCAGGTCAGAAACGCTGATGAAGGCGAGTGAGCAGGTGCTTTAAATAATAATAGCCACTCCCACTAGTCTTGAGGGGAGTGGTATGTGGTGCATGGGATGTGTAGTAAGAAATAATAAATGAATAGTGTATGTGCAAGTGTAATAATGTAAGTGAAATATAGGGGGCAGTAATGAGTAAAGTGCCTAAAAAATAAATGAATAATGGGATGCAAGTGTGTGAAACATGGAGGGATAGTGTGTAAGTCATGAGGCGCAACGTGACTAGCCAGGTAGAAGCCTATTTGTGACGCCTTGATAATTCATAGAGCGGGCTACCCTGCTTGCTAGGCCAAACAACAACACACCATGCTCTCCCAGCATCAAAGACCTGGCTGTGTCCAAAAGAAGCGAATATAAGTAATAATGAAAAATACCTGGGGTATTAGTGATCATTTTGGCCAAAAGGACGCAAGCTCGCAATCCACGACAAGGATCCCCAGACTTGCGAGTCCCTAACTGGAGCGAAAAGCTCCTGATGTACAGACAAAACAGATAAAAACAAGGACATTTATGAAAAAACACCGAAAAAGGCCATACTTACAAATGGACACAGCCAGGTCAGAAACGCTGATGAAGGCGAGTGAGCAGGTGCTTTAAATAATAATAGCCACTCCCACTAGTCTTGAGGGGAGTGGTATGTGGTGCATGGGATGTGTAGTAAGAAATAATAAATGAATAGTGTATGTGCAAGTGTAATAATGTAAGTGAAATATAGGGGGCAGTAATGAGTAAAGTGCCTAAAAAATAAATGAATAATGGGATGCAAGTGTGTGAAACATGGAGGGATAGTGTGTAAGTCATGAGGCGCAACGTGACTAGCCAGGTAGAAGCCTATTTGTGACGCCTTGATAATTCATAGAGCGGGCTACCCTGCTTGCTAGGCCAAACAACAACACACCATGCTCTCCCAGCATCAAAGACCTGGCTGTGTCCAAAAGAAGCGAATATAAGTAATAATGAAAAATACCTGGGGTATTAGTGATCATTTTGGCCAAAAGGACGCAAGCTCGCAATCCACGACAAGGATCCCCAGACTTGCGAGTCCCTAACTGGAGCGAAAAGCTCCTGATGTACAGACAAAACAGATAAAAACAAGGACATTTATGAAAAAACACCGAAAAAGGCCATACTTACAAATGGACACAGCCAGGTCAGAAACGCTGATGAAGGCGAGTGAGCAGGTGCTTTAAATAATAATAGCCACTCCCACTAGTCTTGAGGGGAGTGGTATGTGGTGCATGGGATGTGTAGTAAGAAATAATAAATGAATAGTGTATGTGCAAGTGTAATAATGTAAGTGAAATATAGGGGGCAGTAATGAGTAAAGTGCCTAAAAAATAAATGAATAATGGGATGCAAGTGTGTGAAACATGGAGGGATAGTGTGTAAGTCATGAGGCGCAACGTGACTAGCCAGGTAGAAGCCTATTTGTGACGCCTTGATAATTCATAGAGCGGGCTACCCTGCTTGCTAGGCCAAACAACAACACACCATGCTCTCCCAGCATCAAAGACCTGGCTGTGTCCAAAAGAAGCGAATATAAGTAATAATGAAAAATACCTGGGGTATTAGTGATCATTTTGGCCAAAAGGACGCAAGCTCGCAATCCACGACAAGGATCCCCAGACTTGCGAGTCCCTAACTGGAGCGAAAAGCTCCTGATGTACAGACAAAACAGATAAAAACAAGGACATTTATGAAAAAACACCGAAAAAGGCCATACTTACAAATGGACACAGCCAGGTCAGAAACGCTGATGAAGGCGAGTGAGCAGGTGCTTTAAATAATAATAGCCACTCCCACTAGTCTTGAGGGGAGTGGTATGTGGTGCATGGGATGTGTAGTAAGAAATAATAAATGAATAGTGTATGTGCAAGTGTAATAATGTAAGTGAAATATAGGGGGCAGTAATGAGTAAAGTGCCTAAAAAATAAATGAATAATGGGATGCAAGTGTGTGAAACATGGAGGGATAGTGTGTAAGTCATGAGGCGCAACGTGACTAGCCAGGTAGAAGCCTATTTGTGACGCCTTGATAATTCATAGAGCGGGCTACCCTGCTTGCTAGGCCAAACAACACCACACCATGCTCTCCCAGCATCAAAGACCTGGCTGTGTCCAAAAGAAGCGAATATAAGTAATAATGAAAAATACCTGGGGTATTAGTGATCATTTTGGCCAAAAGGACGCAAGCTCGCAATCCACGACAAGGATCCCCAGACTTGCGAGTCCCTAACTGGAGCGAAAAGCTCCTGATGTACAGACAAAACAGATAAAAACAAGGACATTTATGAAAAAACACCGAAAAAGGCCATACTTACAAATGGACACAGCCAGGTCAGAAACGCTGATGAAGGCGAGTGAGCAGGTGCTTTAAATAATAATAGCCACTCCCACTAGTCTTGAGGGGAGTGGTATGTGGTGCATGGGATGTGTAGTAAGAAATAATAAATGAATAGTGTATGTGCAAGTGTAATAATGTAAGTGAAATATAGGGGGCAGTAATGAGTAAAGTGCCTAAAAAATAAATGAATAATGGGATGCAAGTGTGTGAAACATGGAGGGATAGTGTGTAAGTCATGAGGCGCAACGTGACTAGCCAGGTAGAAGCCTATTTGTGACGCCTTGATAATTCATAGAGCGGGCTACCCTGCTTGCTAGGCCAAACAACAACACACCATGCTCTCCCAGCATCAAAGACCTGGCTGTGTCCAAAAGAAGCGAATATAAGTAATAATGAAAAATACCTGGGGTATTAGTGATCATTTTGGCCAAAAGGACGCAAGCTCGCAATCCACGACAAGGATCCCCAGACTTGGTAGTTCCCCTCACCGCACCTCTTGAACCCCACCTCAAGTTGCCCGACCGGTTCTCAGGGGACCGGAGGGCTTTTCTCTCCTTTCGGGAGAGTTGTAGGCTTTACTTTCGTTTAAAGCCTCATTCCTCAGGTTCTGAGAGCCAGCGGGTGGGTATAATTATGTCCCGGCTCCAGGAAGGGCCCCAAGAGTGGGCCTTCTCCTTGGCTCCTGACGCCCCTGAACTTTCCTCCGTTGATTGTTTCTTTTCTGCTCTCTGACTTATTTATGACGAGACTGACAGGACTGCCTTTGCCGAGAGTCAGCTGGTGACCTTACGTCAGGGTAAGAGACCTGTTGAGGAGTATTGCTCTGACTTTAGGAAGTGGTGCGTAGCTTCTCGGTGGAATGACCCTGCCTTAAGGTGCCAGTTTAGGTTGGGTCTGTCGAATGCCCTGAAAGACCTGCTAGTTAGCTATCCCTCTTCTGACTCCCTAGACCAGGCTATGGCTTTAGCGGTACGACTTGACCGACGTCTTAGGGAACGACAACATGAACGTTTATGTGTTTTCTCCTCCGACTCCCCCATGATGCCTCCCGAAGTTCCGTTGCTTCGTTCCTCCCCGAAAGACTCAGAGATACCTATTCAACTCGGGGCCTCCGTGTCCCCCCAACAACGTAGAGAATTCTGCAGGAAGAATGGTCTCTGCTTCTACTGTGGGGATGACAAGCATCAAGTGAACAACTGTCCTAAGCGTAAGAATGCAGCCAGAGAACTTCCGCGCCTAAGTGATCATCGGGGAGGTCACTTGGGCGCACAGGTATTTCCAGTAAATAGGAAACGTACTAAGATCTTGCTTCCCTTTCAGGTCTCTTTTGGTGGTAGGTCTGCTACCGGCAGTGCCTTCGTGGATTCAGGGTCCTCTACTAATATTATGTCTGTGGAATTTGCTATGTCTCTTGCTATGCCTCTGATTGATTTGCTTAAACTTGTCCCGGTAGTGGGTATCGACTCCACTCCTCTTGCTAATGGTTATTTTACACAGCATACCCCTGTTTTTGAACTCCTTGTTGGCTCCATGCATTTGGAGCAATGCTCTGTACTGTTGATGCAGGGATTATCGTACGATTTGGTTCTAGGCCTTCCCTGGTTGCAGTTGCATAATCCCATGTTTGACTGGAATACTGGGGAGCTAACCAAATGGGGTAATGAATGTTGTACGTCATGTTTTTCTATTAATTCTATTTCTCCCCCTGAGGAGGCGAATACGCTACCCGAGTTTGTTCAGGACTTCGCTGATGTTTTCTCTAGGGAGGCCTCCGAAGTGTTACCTCCTCATAGAGAATACGATTGCGCTATCGAATTGGTACCAGGAGCTAAGCTTCCTAAGGGTAGGATATTTAATCTTTCTTGTCCCGAACGTGAAGCCATGAGAGAGTATATCCAGGAATCCCTGGCCAAGGGTTACATTCGTCCCTCTTCTTCTCTGGTAGGTTCTGGCTTCTTCTTCGTGGGGAAGAAGGATGGTGGTCTTAGGCCATGCATTGACTACCGTAGCCTGAATAAGGTCACGGTAAGGAACCAGTATCCCCTTCCTTTGATTCCTGATCTCTTTAATCAGGTTCAGAGGGCCCAATGGTTCTCTAAATTGGATCTACGGGGGGCGTATAACCTTATTCGCATCAAAGAGGGGGATGAGTGGAAGACTGCGTTTAACACGCCCGAAGGCCATTTCGAATACCTTGTCATGCCCTTTGGGTTGTGTAATGCCCCTGCGGTCTTCCAGAATTTCATAAATGAGATTTTGAGAAATTACCTGGGGATATTTCTTGTAGTGTACCTTGATGACATACTGGTGTTTTCCAAGGACTGGTCCTCCCACATTGAGCATGTCAGGAAGGTGCTCCAGGTCCTTCGGGAAAACAAACTGTTTGCCAAAACCGAAAAATGTGCGTTTGGGGTACAGGAGATACCATTTTTGGGTCAAATCCTCACTCCTCATGAATTCCGCATGGACCCCGCCAAGGTTCAGGCTGTGGCGGAATGGGTCCAACCTGCCTCCCTGAAGGCGTTACAGTGTTTTTTGGGGTTCGCTAATTATTACAGGAGATTTATTGCTAACTTCTCGGTCATCGCTAAGCCTCTTACGGACCTCACTCGCAAAGGTGCTGATCTCCTCCACTGGCCTCCTGAGGCTGTCCAGGCTTTTGAGGTCCTTAAGAAGTGCTTTATCTCGGCCCCGGTGCTGGTTCAGCCCAACCAAATGGAGCCATTTATCGTGGAAGTTGACGCATCTGAGGTGGGAGTGGGGGCTGTCTTGTCCCAGGGTACCAGGTCTCTCACCCATCTCCGCCCCTGTGCCTACTTCTCCAGGAAGTTTTCGCCAACTGAGAGTAACTATGATATTGGCAACCGCAAACTCTTAGCCATTAAATGGGCATTTGAAGAGTGGCGCCACTTCCTGGAGGGGGCTAGACACCAGGTAACGGTCCTTACCGACCACAAGAATCTGGTTTTCCTAGAATCTGCCCGGAGGCTAAACCCGAGACAAGCTCGATGGGCGTTATTTTTTACCAGATTAAATTTTTTGGTTACCTATAGGGCTGGGTCTAAAAATATTACAGCTGATGCACTGTCGCGTAGCTTCATGGCCAGCCCTCCTTCGGAGGAAATCCTGCTTGTATTTTGCCTCCAGGTATAATCATTTCCTCGATCGATTCTGATTTAGTCTCTGAAATTGCTGCTGATCAAGGTTCAGCTCCCGGGAACTTACCTGAAAACAAGCTGTTTGTTCCACTGCAATTCCGGCTAAGGGTACTTAGGGAAAATCATGACTCCGCACTATCTGGTCATCCAGGCATCGTGGGTACCAAACACCTCATTACCAGAAATTATTGGTGGCCTGGGTTGCCTAAAGACGTTAAGGCCTACGTCGCCGCTTGTGAGGTTTGTGCTAGGTCCAAGACTCCCAGGTCCCGACCAGCGGACTTACTGCGTTCGTTGCCCATTCCCCAGAGACCTTGGACACATATCTCCATGGATTTTATCACCGATTTGCCTCCATCCCAAGGCAAGTCGGTGGTGTGGGTGGTGGTAGACCGCTTCAGTAAGATGTGCCACTTTGTGCCCAAGACGTTGGCTACCTTGTTTGTCAAACACATCCTGCGTCTCCATGGGGTCCCTGTCAATATTGTTTCGGACAGAGGGGTACAATTTGTTTCATTGTTTTGGAGAGCCTTCTGTATGAAGTTGGGGATTGATCTGTCCTTCTCCTCTGCCTTCCATCCTGAAACCAATGGTCAATGGTCTAATCAATCTCTAGAACAATACTTAAGGTGTTTTGTCTCTGACTGTCAATATGATTGGGTCTCATTCATTCCCCTCGCCGAATTTTCCCTTAATAACCGGGTCAGTAACTCGTCAGGGGTCTCTCCCTTTTTCTGTAATTTTGGGTTTAATCCACGGTTCTCCTCCGTTTCACCTGGTAGTTCCAACAATCCCGAGGTAGAGGTCGTTCATCAGGAACTGTGCACAGTCTGGGCCCAGGTTCAGAAGAACCTAGAGGCGTCCCAGAGCGTACAAAAAACTCAGGCTGATAGAAAACGTTCTGCTAACCCCCTGTTTATGGTCGGGGATCTGGTGTGGTTGTCGTCTAGGAACTTGCGTCTCAAGGTTCCGTCCAAGAAGTTTCCTCCCCGGTTTATTGGGCCGTATAAGGTCATTGAGGTCCTCAATCCTGTCTCCTTCCGGCTGGAGTTACACCCGTCTTTTCGTATACACGACGTGTTTCATGCCTCCCTCCTTAAACGCTGCTCCCCGTCCTTGGCTCCCTCGAGGAGACCTCCTGTTCCCGTCCTCACCCCTGAGGGGGTGGAATTCGAGGTGGCCAGGATTGTGGACAGCAAGATGGTCCAAGGCTCCCTCCAGTACCTGGTCCATTGGAGAGGTTACGGGCCCGAGGAGAGGACTTGGGTACCCGCCCGGGATGTTCACGCTGGGGTATTGGTCAGGAGGTTCCACCTGCGTTTCCCCAGTAAGCCAGGTCCACTTAGAAAGGGTCCGGTGGCCCCTCATAAAAGGAGGGTACTGTAAATGATCTGCCAGGCACAGCTTCGGAGTTAACTCCCTTAATTAATCAGTCAGCACCTGAATCTACATCCCTGAGACTGACTCCAGCTTCCACCACTCAGGCTGGCAGGCTTAGGAGTGGGAGAGCCTATCGCAGCCTGGCCAGACTCAGCTAGCTCCCGCCCTCTGTCTATTTATACCTGCATTTCCTGTTCCTCCTTGCTTGTTATTCTTTTTCGTGTGGTTTCCTGGCCCAGCTACAGCTCCTTCTATTTTGTTCCTGCTCCATACAGACCCTGGCTTACTGACTACTCTTCTGCTCTTTGTTTGGTACCTCGCACGCTCCTGGCTTGACTCGGCTCGTTCACCACTCTGGTTGCTCAAGGTGTTGCCGTGGGCAACTGCCCCTTTCCCTTGCTTGTATTCCCTTGTATGTTTGTCGTGTTTGTCGTGCACTTACTGAGTGCAGGGACCGCCGCCCAGTTGTACCCCGTCGCCTAGGGCGGGTCGTTGCAAGTAGGCAGGGACAGAGTGGCGGGTAGATTAGGGCTCACTTGTCCGTTTCCCTACCCCCCGGTCATTACAGGAAGTCTATGTGAAGTATATAGACCAGTTGGCTCCTGAGCTGCTTAAGACGTATCATGCATCCCTTGTTGAGGGGGCTCTACCAGATTCATTTTCTGATGCAACTATAGTGGTCATATTAAAGCCAGATAAAGATCCCCTAGATTGCTCATCATATAGACCTATAGCACTTCTTAACGTGGATTATAAAATACTAACGAAGGTATTGGCCAATAGGTTGAACGCTATCATGCCATCTGTTATAGCCCCGGATCAAACGGGGTTTATTAAGGGGAGAAGTACATCAGACAATTTACGTAGGACCCAAATTGTGTCTCAGATAGCTACGCGGCAAAAAAAGGACTGGATGCGGCCAAGGCCTTTGACTCTATTGAATGGCCATACTTACTGCATATTCTCCAAAAATTTGGGTTAGGGCCAGTTTTTATACAATGGATAAGCCTCTTATATTCACATCCCAGAGCGGCCATAGCCCTGAATGGGCAGTTGTCTTCATACTTCAAATTGGAACGGGGAACCAGGCAGGGGTGCCCGATATCTCCTTTATTGTTTGCCCTATCCATAGAACCCCTTGCAATCTTGATTCGACAGGATGAGATATTCCGGGGTACGTGTTTAAATAGGGGCGAGGAACGGATTGCCTTATATGCAGATGATATGCTTCTATATATGTCGAACCCGGAGGAGTCACTTCACAGAGCTATGTCAATTATTGAACTATTTGGAGACTATTCTGGTTTACGTATTAATTGGGGCAAATCTTGTCTGATGTATCTCTCCCCTACCCGGAATATGGGGGTGGGCCAGAAGATTAGCGGGCTACAAGTGGTATCTCAATTTAAATATTTGGGGATTCAGATAGCTAGATCAGATAATGACATGCTGAAGCTGAATGTAGAACCTTTGTTAGCAACCTTTAAAGACAAATTTAAAATTTGGTCGGCCCTACCTCTTTCGGTGGCGGGCCGGATTAATCTTGTTAAAATGGTGGTTCAACCTAAGTGTTTATATATAGTAAAGAAAGGAGGAGACCTCCAGCTCACCAGTAGTTGCGTCTCCAGACACCTCGCACGGATCCCCGCTACGGCCAGCGGTAGGTATATCAGGAAAAAGAAAGAGAAAATCCAGCGCTGTGTTTGATTAAAAAGGAAAATTGTTCCCAATTTTATTGAAAAAATAGTTAAAAGTTACACGGAGACGCAGTATATATTCTTTTTGCCATGATTAAGAGCAACACGCTTGCTCGAAACGCGTAGGCCAAGGTCATCCAGCCCGCTATATATACACCTTGAGACTGCGTCTCCGTGTAACTTTTAACTATTAACTATTAACTATTTAACTTTTAACTATTTTTTCAATAAAATTGGGAACAATTTTCCTTTTTAATCAAACACAGCGCTGGATTTTCTCTTTCTTTTTCCTGTTTATATATACTGCAGCACATATTTGTTCCCATTCCCACGGCGTTCTTTAGAGAAATGGATTCTATGTTCATTAGGTTTATATGGGGGTCCTCCAGATCTAAGCTGCAATTAGCCAAACTACAACGGCCTAAAGACAGGGCGGGCATGGCACTCACGGACTTATACGTATACTATCTAGCTGGTCAATTGAAATACCTGGGAGCCTGGGTGTCACATGAAGAACCGGTGGGTTTGGAAAGATGTCTGGCAAATTTTCTAGGATTAAGGAAAATGTGGTCAATACTGGAACCTTCGGCTCCACTTGGCAGTAATGCCCTGCCAATCCACAGGGTGGCAAAAAAGTCCTGGGGAGCCGCGAGGCAGCTCTCATGGAATGAACAAATAATGGCAGAAACCCCCTTGTGGCATAATGACACGATGGACCAGATGAGTACCTCACAGGATGCTGGGTTTTGGTCTAATCTAGGTATCAACACTGTCGGGGATGTGTTTAATAATAATGTATTACTTTCTTTTACCCTGCTGGAAGAGATATATCAGATCCCGAGACAGGCATTTTACAAATTTTTGGAATTCAGGCACTCTTTACAGGCCCAGTTTAGAGGTAGAGACATAGACATCTCCTCATATCCCCTAATAGGTATTGTACGGTCCCAGGGACCGGGAGGGCTGATTTCCTCGATATACTCTTATCTCATACACGCCAAAGCAAGCAGGGCAGCCTTTCCGGCGCTGGACAAGTTGCAGGAGCTGATCCCATCCATGGATGAGGAGGCCAGAGATAGCCTTTTGGAATCACATAGATTTGTATCCCCTGCCATTAATAACAAACTTATACAGCTATATATAATACATCAGTGTTATCTAACACCACTACGATTATATAAAATGGGTAGAAGGCCCTCCCCCCAGTGTCATAGATGCCTTTATAGCCCGGCAGATTTCCGGCATATGATATGGGATTGCCCAGATATGCGCCTCTTCTGGACGGAGGTTACTGCCTTGCTTGCTAGGGTTCTGTCGATTCCTGTGTTGGCAGAGCCAGGTATCTGCTTATTTGGGATGATGGAGGAAGACCTGATTTCTCCACCTCTTCGAATTTGCCTTCGGGAGACGTTGTTTATGGCCCGCAAATCAATAGCGCTCAGGTGGATGAACGCCCGACCACCTACCAAGGCTATGTGGATCCAATTGGTAAATGCAGCTATACCTTATGAGCATATAATGTTTCTTCATAGGAATCGTCCTGAAAAATTGAACTGGATATGGGATAATTGGTGTAATTCGGATCTTACGTCTTACTCAGGAACGGAGCTAACGGGGGCTATTAGAGGGATTCGCATATGAGCACCCAGGAGCTAGGTGGAATAGGGCCGAGTTGATTGATCGGCATTGCAGAGGGGGGTACCCTATACTCATATACCTGATCCTGTAATTGTTCATTTTGAGATACTGTATACTATATCAAGACAGAAATGTAACTGACAAGAATTTGATAAAAAAGGGACGTATTTTCTTTTATTGTATTTTATTTTCTTTCTTTTTTGTTTATGTGGTTAATTTTTTTGTTTTGTTATTGTATAGGAGTGTTATGACTCTTGTTAAGTACTTCACAGTGATTATGAACAGATTGGCCCTGTATATGCATAACTTATGGACATGTCCGCTATGCGGGGGTCCTGCTGCTAACTGTGTTAATGTATTTATATGTCTCCTTCAATAAACTGAGTTTAAAAAAAAAAATAAAAATTGCTTTGGACTTTAACTCTTGGTGTTCACCAGGCACAACGCCGTACACATTGGTAGCAGTTGGGACTGGGATTGCAGCTCAGTCCCGTTCACTTGAATGCAAACCCAGGCACAGTCGCCCCGTGTGTGTGTGTGTGTGTGTGTGTGGTGTTGTGCTTGTTAACTGGGAAAAGTCCACGGTGACGATCGCTATAGTCCCATCAATCACGGACCCCCACTGATCTGATATTGATGGTCTATCCTAAGGATGGGCCATCAATATAAAATGCCCAGAGGACCCCTTTAATGTAATATGTGTGAAGTTTAAAGTTATATAACATGCCAGAGGGCAGGGCCAGACAGGCTTCAGTATATGTGTTAGGGGGAGTTCACACTGAGTTTTTTGGCACGCTTTTTGTCGCGGAAACCATGTCGGAAAACATGTCAAAAAACGGACAAAAACCCCTCCCATTTCTTTCAATGGGAGGCGGAGGCGTTTTTTTCCAGCGAGCGGTAAAAACCGCTCAATGGAAGAAGCGACTTGCTTCTATCTTCGGGCGTTTACGTCTCTGACCTACCATTGACAATAGGAGGCAGAGAAATTTGCCCATGGCGCTCAATGGCCGCGAACGAAAAACGCAGCAAAAAACACGGCAAACGGCAGGTGAAAATCAGTATAGGTGTTAGGGGACTTTCACACTGAGCTTTTTGGCACATTTTTTGACGCAGAAGCCATGTCGGAAACCGCAACAAAAAACAGCCGAAAGTGCCTCCCATTGAAATCAACGGGAAGCGCTTTCAGACGTTTTTTTTCCTGCGAGCGATAAAAAAACGCTTGTGGGAAAAAGAAGCGTAATGCCCTTTCTTCGGGCGTTTCTGTCTCTGACTTCCCATTGACATCAATGTCAGGTAGAAAATGCGTTTTTCTGCCCACGGCCCAATGGCCGAAAAACGCCACAAAAAAACGCCTCGAAAAACGCGGGAAGTGTTCTGCCGGCAGGTCAAAATCTGCCTCAAAATTCCTGAAGGAATTTTGAGGCAGATTTTTCTACCTGAAAACTTCTCCCCTGAGCTTTTTAACTTAATCTACCTGTCCTCTGCACGTCCTTTACCTGTCCTGTGACTGTCCTCCGCCCGTCCTATGAGACAGTACTCCAGCCGTCCTGACTGTCCTGCGCCCAAAGTCTTGCGTCCGTTCCCTTTAGCTCCGCCCCTATCCTCTTCCGGTCTGAGCGCTCCTACCACCTGATCCAGGTCCCAGCATCGCCGTCGTATTCAAATGTGGCAGTGCAGTGGCAAGCACCGGGCATCCGGCCTCCCCCCGAATGCCTAGTTTTAGTGATGCTACTAGGCATGAGGGGGCCCATGCCGCCAGGCCTGGCACATAATGTAATGTGCCTGGCAGAGCAACACGGGCCCCCTCATGCCGCGGGCCCCGTAGCAGCCTGCTACTGTCGTAGTTACGCCACTGAACAAATCCAAGATCTTTATTGACATGATTTATTTTCTTTTTCTCAACTCAATGATCACTCAGCATGATCAAAGGTGAATTCCTTTATACTTTAGAACTTAACGATCCAACATATAATGACCAGGAACCTGACTATAAGCACTTTTTACATTTTATCCAAGGAATTTATAGGATATTAAAAGGCAGTATATATAGTATAGTAAAAGAGGCAAACATGATGTGAAGCTAAAACACCGAAAAAGGCCATACTTACAAATGGACACAGCCAGGTCAGAAACGCTGAGGAAGGAGTGAGCAGGTGCTTTAAATAATAATAGCCACTCCCACTAGTCTTGAGGGGAGTGGTGTGTGTGGTGCATGGGATGTGTAGTAAGAAA
Source organism: Rhinoderma darwinii (assembly GCF_050947455.1). Classification (NCBI taxonomy): domain Eukaryota; kingdom Metazoa; phylum Chordata; class Amphibia; order Anura; family Rhinodermatidae; genus Rhinoderma; species Rhinoderma darwinii. The sequence goes on from NC_134698.1 coordinate 57,835,437, forward strand.
TAAATGAATAGTGTGTGTGCAAGTGTAATACTATAAGTGAAATATAGGGGGTTTTTCGGTGTTGTGTATATGTCCCCTTGTTTTTATCGGTTCTGTCTGTGCATTAGGAACATTCTGTTCCAGTTAAGGAGTTAGGGACTCGCAAGTCTGGGGATCCGTGTGAATAGCCCCATTGAATTGCATAGGTCCGTGTGCTGTCCGTTTTTTTAACGGACATATAATAGGCTCGTCTGAATAAGGCCTAATGGTATTGCTAATAAAGTTTAAGTACTTATGCAAACTCACTGTGCAGGTGTATTTAACATAATCCAAAACTGACATTTGTGAGGTTCACAGAGCGTAGATATCCTCTAATTCTGATCGATTCTGGAGGTCTTGGCTAGATATCCAGACAGTATGTATTCACTCTAATCTTATAAGGCTCCTTTGTGAATCCAATATTCCCAGCTGCAAAAGTATAATAGGTCTATCATAAAATAACCTAAAGCTATTGGAACAGCTCAGCAGAAACTTATTCCAGCGTAATAATGCCGAGGGGGAAATGGATATGGCTTGAAATCAAAGATTTTTTAAGAATTCTCTATTTTTGCAGGATATTAGATAAAAGGCTCCTACATTACATGATTGTCAATTTTGGCACTCAATTGAGGCCAAAATATTCCAAACATGCTCTGTTTATTGTTATTATATTAAAATAATTAGCATTTTTGTAGTTTTTGGAGTGAATGCAAGACATCAACACCTCTATTTTAAGAATTCAATATAAAACTTAGGGCCTACATGAAATAGAACCTATGAAAAATACAGGTCTGTGTTTTCTGTGATAATATTGTTCTGATAAAGACAAGGGGGTACCATGTTTTAGGGTTATCGTGCTCAGGGATATTTAAAGACATGGGTAAATTCCTGTTGATCACCTTTAGACACCTTGAATTGTTTTGGCACTAGATAGTAAAGTGGTTATTAAAAGTAAAAAAACAATTGAAAAGTCATGTTATGTTTATTCTCGAACATATTACTAATACTGAAATGCAGTTTCCACATAATACCACCATACAGTGCACAAATAATATTGCCATACACTATACTATATATAGAGAGACAGAACCGATAAAAACAAGGGGACATATACAAAAACATCGAAAAAGGCCATACTTGCAAATGGACACAGCCAGGTCAGAAACGCTGATGAAGGAGTGAGCAGGTGCTTTAAATAATAATAGCCACTCCCACTAGTCTTGAGGGGTGTGGTGCATGGGATGTGTAGTAAGAAATAAATGAATAGTGTGTGCGCAAGTGTAATACTATAAGTGAAATATAGGGGGCAGTAATGAGTGAAGTGCCTCAATAGAAATAGATGGATAATGGGGTGCAAGTGTGTGAAACATGGAGGGATAGTGTGTAAGTCATGAGGCACAACGTGTATAGCCAGGTAGAAGCCTATTTGTGACGCCTTGATAGTTCATAGAGCGGGCTACCCTGCTTGCTATGCCAAACAACAACACACCATGCTCTCCCAGTATCAAAGACCCGGCTGTGTCCAAGAGAAGTGAATATACGTAATAATGAAAAATACCTGGGGTATTAGTGATCATTTTGGCCAAAAGGACGCAAGCTCGCAATCCACGACAAGGATCCCCAGACTTGCGAGTCCCTAACTCCTTAACTGGAACAGAATGTTCCTGATGCACAGTCAGAACCGATAAAAACAAGGGGACATATACACAACACCGAAAAAAACCCTATATTTCACTTATAGTATTACACTTGCACACACACTATTCATTTATTTCTTACTACACATCCCATGCACCACACACACCACTCCCCTCAAGACTAGTGGGAGTGGCTATTATTATTTGAAGCACCTGCTCACTCCTTCATCAGCGTTTCTGACCTGGCTGTGTCCATTTGTAAGTATGGCCTTTTTCTGTGTTTTAGCTTCACATCACGTTTGCCTCTTCATATAGCATATAGACCAAACAACTGCCAAGAGTGTCCTTTTGGCATAGACTTTGCCTGTATATATCTGTATACCTTTGCCTTAACTATATTGAAAGTGTAGATAACTTTTAAATTGGTCAGTGTTAAATATATGGGCATACGCTTGCATGCGGTCAGTTATTTAAAGAGGCTCTGTCACCAGATTATAAGTGGCCTATCTTCTACATAATGTGATCAGCACTGTAATGTAGGTAACAGCAGTGTTTTTTTATTTAGAAAAACGATCTATTTTCACCAAGTTATGACCTATTTTAGCTTTATGCTAATGACATTTTTAATTCCCAACTGGGCGTGTTTTTACTTTTGACCAAGTGGGCGTTGTGGAGAGAAGTGTATGATGCTGACCAATCAGTGACTAATCAGTGAGCTACACTTCTCTGCATTCATTGAATCTGCACATCGTGATCTTGCTAGATCATGATGTACAGTCACATACGCACACATTAACATTACTGAAGTGTCTTGAGAGTTAATAGACATCAACTCCAGCCAGGACGCGATGTCTATTCACAATCCCGACGCTTCGGTAACGTTTGTGTGGGACTTACAGCACAGCAAGCGTAATCTCGCGAGATCACGCTGTAAATGACAGTTTACAACAAGATCACGCTTGCTGTACTGTAAGTCCCACACAAACGTTACCGAAGTGTTGGGATTGTGAATAGACATCGCGTCCTAGCTGGAGGTGATGTCTTATTTACTGTCAAGACACTTCAGTAACGTTAATGTGTGTGTATGTGACTGCACATAATGAACAACGCAGGATCACTATGTGCAGAGTAAATGAATGGAGAGAAGAATATGACGCTGATTGGTCAGTGATTGGTCAGCGTCATACACTTCTCTCCACAACGCCCACTTGGTCAAAAGTAAAACACGCCCAGTTGGGCATTAAGAAAGTAATTAGCATAAATCTAAAATAGGTCATAACTTGGTGAAAAATGATAGTTTTTCTAAATAAAAAACACTGTTGTTATCTACATTACAGCGCCGATCACATTATGTAGGAGATAGGGCACTTATAATGTGGTGACAGAGCCTCTTTAAGTCGGTATAATCTTATGTCTAGGCAAAAAGTAAAGGTGAATTCAAGCGCTGCGGAATTGATGCAGATTTTCAGCGCCGATTCTTCACTTAAAATTCACAGACATTTACTATGAAAAACATGTGGATATGGTTTTAAAAAAAAACCATTCACATGTAGTGAAAAACATCTGCACAGAATTGAGGGTATGATGCTGATGTTTGAATCCACAACATTTCAATTTTGTCACAGAATTTCACTGCAAATATCACCCTTTGCAAGAACAGCCGAATGCCATCACATGGATTTGTAGCCATGTATATAGGTGGTACTATGTATGTCTTTTATGAAAAAGTCGGTAAGTCAATTTAAAAGAAAACAGAACATTAATTTTTATTAATAATATAGAAAAAAAATGAGGAATGGCAAAAACATGGTGTCTACCTGCTGTCTTAATATAGAAAAAGGAAATAATATAGTTTAGATATAGGTAAATGTAGTTATGAATAGAAAAAAAAAATAGAACAAAATGTAATAAAAAGTTTGAGAAAAAAAGTAAATCACTAGATCCAGTAAAAAAAAAAAAAAAGTCAATCTAGTTGAAAACTGAGGGAGTGAACTTTTAACAGTTCTCTGTCCTGTACATCCGTCCATAACGACACATCTCCTTAACAAACCCCTCTTTGACCAGGATTCATCTTTTCACAGCCTCCAGTCCACCCCTGTCTCACTGTCACCGCAGGGCTAGTTAATATGTGCCAAGTCTTCACACTCTCAACGGTTTGCTAACGCCGACACTAATCACGTTGTAGGGAGCAGGTCAGCAGTGAAGGAGAATAAATTCGTGTGAACAAGTCCCTAGGATGGCCCTGATGCCTCACACCTGCACGGCCTATTCAGCTGCACTGTTTACACATTGTCAGCCACAATTAATTCTTTACAACAATGGTCTAGTGATTGCCCTCCCATTGCACAGGGACCCCATTCTGAGCTCTTGTGTATGTTAAATTGAGCATAGGACTCTGTGATTAAATTAAGTTTTGTACCACCAGTCCCCTCCCTCTCCAGGCTTTCTCTCCGTTAATAACGATTCTGCCGATTGTGAAGTGCTGGCACTGGCGTAAAAAGTTAATTACACACAATCAAAACTAGGGAGAAGTAGAAATTATATCGTAAATATTCACCGGAGCACAAGGAGAGGTCTGCCCGGTTATGCATACTACGGATGTCCTGGGGCAAAGACAAAATCGATTGCAAGCAAAGCATAGCTGTCAAAATGCATAATTCCAGACGACTGAGATGGTAGCACTTTTCAGCTAAACAAGAAAGATACATAAACACTTCTTATACAAAAAAATTCCCAAAAAGACAATATAAAAAATTGTGAATGATCTACATAAGCCAAATTGTAAAAATTAAAACTTACAACCCATATGTTACATTGTAACAAGGTTTCAAATATCCACAGGATAGGTGATAATTGTCTTATCACTGGGGACCCTACTGCCGGGATCCCCAATGATGGTGAAAACAGGGGTCCCGAACTTACTATTTCTCCTCACTGCTCGACCGAAATGAGGAGGACATTGAATGGAGCGGCGGTCCATCATGCCGCTTCATTCAAAGTCTATGGGAATGACTTGTCCCATAGACATTGAATTGAGCGGCGGGCAGATACTCGACCACTTCTCCAATCGACTACTCTGCACTGCAGGGGGTGCAGTGAGGAGGAATAGGGATTTGGGAGTCCCAGTGATCAGACAATTGTCACTGATCCTGTGGATAGGTGATCATTTTTGATTCTGGGAATAACAATTTAGGCTTCGTTCACATCTGCGCCAGGGTCAACTGAGACAAACGGAAACCACTGGCACCGGATCCGTCACTATTGAAATCAATGGTGATGGGAACGGAAACCTTTGGTTTCCATTTGTGTCAGTCAGGGTTTCGTTCCAATGGAAAACTCAGACGGAATGTCGGAACGGGACCCTGGCGTAGATGTGAACGAAGCGTTAAGGATGCAAAATTGATAGGGCTCATGCACACAGTAAGGCCATAAGGACAGACTTTGTGTAACAGTACATGAGGCATGTGTTACGAGCCTGTAGGAAATCCAAACCCACTTATGTTTTTCTTTTTTTCTACAGATCTCATTATGGGATTCAAACTGATGTCAAAATGGTAGATTGCGGCAGATCCATCAAAACTGTGATCCTAGCCTTCACAACCACGAGACCTGGATCCCACGTGGTTCTACTGAACCAGACTAAGGCAGGTTTCACAAGTTGCAGACTTTGTTGCAGATTTTTGAGCCACATTTTTGAGCCATGGTTAAGTGGATAAAGGAGGAAGGAGAAGTATAATTTCTTCCTTTTATATTTACTATTGCTTTTCAAATCACATCTGACTTTCACTCAAAAGTTTGCAACAAAATCTGCAACATATACGTGATGTGTGAATTCAGCCTTAGATCACCATAGGATCCCAACTGATCTTTATTTGGTTCAGAAGAATCGTGGGAGGTCTGGTTATTGTGGCTGTAAGGCCTTGTTCACACAGTGCAGATTTGATGCCGATTTGGCAAGAACTTTTCTAAGCCCACTCTGGAATTGGATCAAGCAGAGGAGATACTTAAAAATCTAAAATCTGTAATAAATCAACACTGTGTGAACAAGGCCTAATGCAGATACTAAAATGCACCTGCATTTCAGTAGTCTAAAAGCAGCCATAATGTTGTCTATTGAATAGTTGTTGTTTTTTCAAGTAAACATTTTCGAAAACACATTAGTAGAGATTTACTAAGCAAAATATGCCGGAATTCTGCCACAAATTGCACCCAAAAAAGTGGCGCTAAATTTATAATGTGTTTTAGACACTTTTTGGACCTTCCTCAACAATTGTGAACAATGTCTAGAAAAAAAGGACAAAAGGTAAATAAACATGTCTATGGTATCTCGCTATTAATCATTTCATTAAAGTTTAGTTAAATTGCCAAATTGAGGTATCCAGAGTGATAATGACTTGTGCCTCAGGCATGTGACCTAATGAAAAAAACCAGGGTCCTGGAGATTCCCTTGTAACGCAGGTGCAAAGCCACAAAACAGTTCAAAGGCATCATGTTATTTACTGAACACATCGTCCCTGAGATTATCCCAGCTGTATTCCCAACATGTGGAGGAACACACAGGCAGAGAAACGCAGGCCTGACACCAGAGGCTTAGAGACACTCATGACCTTGAAGCAAGAACTTTCTATTACTTCAGGTTAGAGGCATGTTTTATCGAATCCACCAGTGACCTAGAGAAGAATTGCAAATTACAGAACTTTTGCAGATTTTTAGATAATTTTGTTGTATCCGGTTTACGTTTTGTCTAGAGACTCCAGTCTATAGAAGCTCCAATATATATTTTATACATATTAGTTCATTTATTTTATTTCTTGCTGGAGTAGAAAATTACTGTCCCCCCTGTTGTAGTTCACCTCCTTTTTTTTTTTTACCTCTTTAACTTATTTATTTTATATTATTACGTATATTTATATGATATATTAAGAGAACTTGTGATTTGGTGAGGGTCCCACTTTCTTCTTTGTGAGTTTCATCTTAAGTTTTTTTTTAGATATAGTGATTACCATGCCTTTGCCCACCATATAGATGTCCCCTAGTCACTGGCGTAGCTATAGGGGTCGCAGCGGTCGCAATTGCGACCGGGCCCCGAAGCCAGGGGGGCCCACGGCCCCCCGCACTACATCAATAAAAAGTTACTATAGTAACATACTTTACTTACCTTCCTGGTTCCGGATGGCAGCGGAGGTCCTGACGTAAAGCGCTGTGCGCAGCGCATGACGTCACCACGCTATGCGCCGCGCACAGCATCGAGACGACAGAACTCCCGCCGCGGCCGAAGAGGAAGGTAAGGTTAGCCCTGACTGGCGGGGTCCGACTCCCGGGACCCGCCAATCAGCTGTTTTGAAGGGGCCGCAGCACTCGTACGAGAGCTGCTCCCCTTCATTCCTGTCACTTCATTCCGGTCACACTGTGAATCCGTGTTGGCGATTCAGAGTGTGGGCGAGTAGTGAAATGAAGGGGAAGCAGCTCTCGTACGAGTGCTGCGGCCCCTTCAAAACAGCTGATTGGCGGGTCCCGGGAGACACATCAGCTATTGATGGCCTATCCTGAGGATAGGCCATCAATGTTTAGGGACTGTACAACCCCTTAGCCTACGATGTAGCAGGCTTAGGGGGCCCATGAGACAGGATCACAGATTGTGTGATCCTGTCTGCTGGGCCCTGTATCTAAGCCAATCACATGGTAGGCTTAGATACATGGCCCATGCATGATCCTGTCTGCTGGGCCCTGTATCTAAGCCAATCACATGGTAGGCTTAGATACATGGCCTACGTGTGATCCTGTCTGATGGGCCCTGTGTATAAGCCAATCACATGGTAGGCTTAGATACATGGCCCATGCGTGATCCTGTCTGATGGGCCCTGTATATAAGCCTACCACACTGTAGGTTTAGATACAGGGCCCCAGCACACAGTAATCTTATACTGTATAAGATTACTGTCTGCTGGACCCTGAATCTAAGCCTACGTTGTGGTAGGCTTAGATACAGGGTCCCACAGACAGTATCACACATGGGCCCTGTATCTAAGCCTAACACACGTGTTACTAATCATTTTGTGTGTTTTCTTACAGGTTCGGTCGTTGCACTACGGCGGATTCCAGGACTACTTCGATGACGGCTTTTTTTTTATTAATAAAATGGTTAATGAGGGTTGTGTGGGGTTTTTTATTTCAATAAAATATTTTTTCTATGTCTTTGTGTTTTTTTTTAAACTATATTATTACCGCCTTAGTAATGGCCGCCGGCTGATTGACAGTATCCATTGCTAAGGCGGGGCTTAGTGTTAGCCGATGCAGAGGCTAACACTAACCCCCTTTATTACCCCGGTACCCACCGCCACCAGGGGTGCTGGGAAGAGCCGGGTACGATCCAGTACCTGACCATCTGTAGTGATGGTCGGCCACTGGGGTGGCCGCAGGCTGGTATTATCAGGAGGGGAAAGGCCAAAAACAGTGGCCCTTCCCACCCTGGTGATGCTAGGCTGCTGCTTTATTGTATCTGGCTGGTTATGAAAAATGGGGGGGACCCCACGTTATTTAAAAAAAATAAAAATTGGAAAGAACGATGTGGGGTCCCCCCCAATTTTCATAACCAGCCAGATACAACACAGCAGCAGCAGGCAGCATTACAAGGATGGGAAGGGCCCCTGTTTTTGGCCTTCCCCAGCCTAATACTACCAGCCTGCGGTCACCCCGGTGCCTGCCCGTCACTACAGATGGTCGGGTACTGGTTCGTACCCGGTTCTTCCCAGTACTCCTGGTGGCGGTGGGTACCGGGGTAATAATGGGGGTTAGTGTAGCCTCTGCACTGGCTAATATTAAGCCTTGCCTTAGTAATGGAGGTTGTCAATCAGCCAGCGGCCATTACTAAGGTGGTGATAATAAAGTTTAAAAAGATACAAGCACATAGAAAAAATATTTTATTGAAATAAAAACACAACCCTCATTAACCATTTTATTGAGAATAAAAAAAACGCCGTCATTGAAGTCCTCGAATCCGAAGTCCAACAACCGAACCTGTAAAAAAACACAAACACACAAAAATAATCAGTAACACATAAAGAAGCAAAATTATTATTCTTACCTATCCTGGGTCCAGGGCTGGAGCGGCAATGTCAGCTAGCTGAGCCCTGTATCTAATCCAATCATGTGTGATACTGTCTGCTGAGCTGTGTATCGAATCCAATTATGTGTGATACTGTCTGCTGAGCTGTGTATCTAATCCAATCATGTGTGATACTGTCTGCTGGGCCCTATATCTAATCGTATCTTGTGTGATACTGTCTGCTGGGCCACTGTATCTAATCCAATCATGTGTGATACTGTCTGCTGGGCCCTATATCTAATCGTATCTTGTGTGATACTGTCTGCTGGGCCACTGTATCTAATCCTATCATGTGTGATACTGCCTTCTGAGCCACTGTATCTAATCCTATCATGTGTGGTACTGTCTGCTGAGCCACTGTATCTAATCCTATCATGTGTGGTACTGTCTGCTGAGCCACTGTATCTAATCCTATCATGTGTGATACTGTCTCCTGAGCCACTGTATCTAATCCTCTCATGTGTGATACTGTCTGCTGAGCCACTGTATCTAATCCTATCATGTGTGATACTGTCTGCTGAGCTGTGTATCTAATCCAATCATGTGTGATACTGTCTGCTGGGCCCTATATCTAATCGTATCTTGTGTGATACTGTCTGCTGGGCCACTGTATCTAATCCAATCATGTGTGATACTGTCTGCTGGGCCCTATATCTAATCGTATCTTGTGTGATACTGTCTGCTGGGCCACTGTATCTAATCCTATCATGTGTGATACTGCCTTCTGAGCCACTGTATCTAATCCTATCATGTGTGGTACTGTCTGCTGAGCCACTGTATCTAATCCTATCATGTGTGGTACTGTCTGCTAAGCCACTGTATCTAATCCTATCATGTGTGATACTGTCTCCTGAGCCACTGTATCTAATCCTCTCATGTGTGATACTGTCTGCTGAGCCACTGTATCTAATCCTATCATGTGTGATACTGTCTGCTGGGCCACTGTATCTAATCCTATTATGTGTGATACTGCCTTCTGAGCCACTGTATCTAATTCTATCATGTGTGATACTGTCTGCTGAGCCACTGTATCTAATCCTATCCATAGTTTATAGGGTCGTAGTGCTATAGATATGCTATGCTGTCTCATATACACACTTTTTTTTGGGCGGACACATATGTATTGGGGCTATTTCCCTGACATTTTAAGCCCTCAGGGTATGTTCACACGGCAGCGTCTGTTACGGCTGAAATTACGGTGCTGTTTTCAGGAGAAAACAGCACCGTAATTTCAGCCGTAATGGCATGTGCAGGCGTCTTTCGCTGCGTCCATTACGGACGTAATTGGAGCTGTTTTTCTATGGAGTCCATGGAAATGGCTCCATTTACGTCTGAAGAAGTGACAGGCACTTCTTTGACGCGGGCGTCTTTTTTACGCCCCGCCTTTTGACAGCGGCGCGTAAAAAAAAATGACCGTCGGCACAGAACATCGTAAGACCCATTCAAATGAATGGGCAGATGTTTGCCTATGCTATTGAGCCGCATTTTCGGACGTAATTCAATGCTAAAACGCCCGAATTACGTCCGTAAATAGGGTGTGTGACCCCAGCCTTAGTGACGCCCCGGCTGCTAGTGCTGCATTGTTGGGTCACTTAGGGTATGTTCACACGGCCTATTTACGGACGTAATTCGGGCGTTTTTGCCCCGAATTACGTCTGAAAATAGCGCCTCAATAGCGCTGACAAACATCTGCCCATTGAAAGCAATGGGCAGACGTTTGTCTGTTCACACGAGGCGTATATTTACGCGCCGCTGTCAAATGACGGCGCGTAAATAGACGCCCGCGTCAAAGAAGTGACCCGTCACTTCTTTGGCCGTAATTGGAGCCGTTATTCATTGACTCCAATGAATAGCAGCGCTAATTACGGCCGTAATTGACGCGGCGTTCAAGCGCCTGCACATGCCGTTACGGCTGAAATTATCAGTCTGAGTGAGGAAGGCGCTCACTGGTACAGGAGGCCCGGAGAGCGATGGGCATAGCTTGCCTAAATCTCTACAATCCCTGGTCCCATTCTGGTCACGGAGCTGCCGCACTGGATCCTTGTGTCGTGCTGTTCACACCCTAAAATTCTAGTGATTTGCAGACAAAGGTTTTTCAGCAGGTCAGATCAGTTTTCTGGCAGATGAGACAGATTTCATTCCCACACAACAATTCATGCTGTCCATACACTTACGATAAGCAGCTATTCCTCGCGACTCCTCATACACATGCACACTTGAGTCGGCTGAGAAAACATGAGTTTTCTATGGGGAGAGGGGAATAAACCGATTTTAGTAAACAGTCTTCTCCTTCAGTTAAATTGTCTTCCATGTTTCCAGAAGATACAGCTCTCATGTTCGGGTGCGGACACAGCCAGCAGGTGTCCCCTGAGCAAGAACAGTATATTAACCCCTTGCTCTCTAATCACTCATCATAGAGTACCTCCTTATGTTTGTCTAATAATCCACCAGTAATTTGTGAGCTATAGAGATAAGCAGCTTCCTACGAAGGTGGCAATGAGCCCCCTTACCTACTGGGCCCCTGTGCAGATGCACAGGTTGCACTAATGGTATGTCCGCCCCTGTTACGTCTTTCTGTACCCTAGAATGTGATTGGCTGGTTGCTTCATTGCTTGGTTGAATTTATGAACATCATCTTGAAAAGCTGAAGCTATTCTTCAAGGAGATGTCACATTTCTTTATAATTGCTGGATCTTTTATCTTAGCTTTGTTAAATTGTGATGATTCCTTGCCCCTGCTCTAACTTTCCTGACTTCCAGGACAAGTTTACTAATGAGTAGGAGTAGGGTATGAGCGCTGCCGGCCCCCTGTATAACGCTAACATCTCGCAGTGTTGGACTCCATCTGTCATTTATGGTGATGTGATCAGTCTGGCTCTCTGTGACGTCCATGTCCTTTTATCTCTGGTAACAGTTCCTCCATTGTCTTTTATTGCCCCTACTCCAATGGTTTTATCCCTTCTTTCATTTTTACTACCTTTCATTATCTAGCTGCCTGTACAAATCTTACTTTTCCTCTTCCTATTCTTAAATCGGCACATGGCACCTCCAGACTGTCAACCTGATGAACCTAGAATTTTATAGTTGGTCTACAGAAAGTGTTTGATAATTGGTTTACATTCAGGAAAAATATTCTAGTGTTTCTTTGGATTAATCATTGCAACAACCTCACTGTGCCGATCATTGTCCTGTCCAGACCAATTTTTGCCTTTTGTGCAGGAGCTGTATGTTTAGAGCCGAGGGTATAATCGGATCCTGTTCTGTGAGATCCGGAAAGTGTTTCCCAAGGCTTATTTTGGGAACGGCTTTCCTGATCTTACAGGATAGGATTTGATCTCGTCCTTGCCCCTAAATCTACATTTCATGCACAGCCAAAAAATTACCGTATACATGAGTGCTATAGTAAATTGGCTATGCCTTTCAAGGGTGATTTTTTTTATTTTACTTTTTTTGTTGTCTGCCTCTGGAGTAATTGGTATGTAGGAAGGGCGGAACACGATAAACATGGGTTCTTTCAAACTATATGTATATAAGGGATTTGTCACTTTGTTAGGTTTTAGTGCATTTTTTTGTTTTTTGTTTTTGGCTGAGGCCATTATTATTCAAAACAATTAATAGAAAACAAAGATTAAAAAAAACTGTGGAAAAACTTGCGGTTGATCAAGATAGATTTCCCAGTTATATATCCCATTCCTAAGCAAAGAGCTTCACATTTTTCGGTTCAATTGCATTATCTTATTAGTTACGGTTTTGATATTGGGACATTTATGTGGTATTTTGTTTCCTAATGCTGCCGCTTTCAAATAAATTAGTGGATACTATTCTTATAGTAAACTACTGCCACCTAGGGGACAGAAAAATGTACGCAGCATATGTCAAAATTAGGTGATGCATTTCTGCAAGTTCTATTCTGATGAATGGAACTGCAGAATTGTATGTCCACACAGGGTGGATAAGCGCCGTAAAAGTACACAGCGTATCTGCTCTGGACTCCACAGGGAATTAAGGCAGAAAAACCGCACCAAATTGTGGTGCAGTTTTTCAGCTGGAATATCCACTGCGGAAAACAGCAGGTAATTTTTTTTTCCCATACTTACCCATAGCCATGGTGATGTGTCACTCTGACGTCCAGCAGCCCGGCCTCCAGGGATGACGTTTCATCCCATGCAGCCTGTGATCCGATCCCTGTGACCGCTGCAGCCTGTAACAGTAAACCAGCGATTCCTCAGCATAAATTGACATGCTGCGGTTTAAAAAAAACTACACTGCCGGTCAATTTAGGAAAGTTTTTACACAGCATGTGGATTTGATTTGTTCAAATCTCATCCACTTTGCTGGTACTGTATTACGTGGCGGAATTTTCACAATTAAATCCATTGTGGAAAATCTGCAGTATTTATGCTATGTATGGACTTATCCTAATGTTCCACATTGTACCAGCCTAATCCCATAGTGTTAGCCTCCTATTAATGCACAACACATCTGCTCCCTCTTCCACTGGCAGCAGCCAGGAAAATAAAGTGGTACCCATGTTACAATAATAATTTACTTTGGTACAACCATTGTAACTTGAAAATATTATAACTTGAGTTCATAAATCTATAGAAACTAGTTAGTGATTCTGAAGCCCCCATAATGAGAACAAATAAAGTTGAAGCATGCTACATGTATTGCATTGCCCTTTACCAGAATCACATGTCCTGTGAAGCTGTCTGTACTACAGGTAGAGAGTAGTAGAGGACATGTCGCACAGGTACAGGGCAGTACAGGGACATGTCGCACAGGTAGAGGGTAGTACATTTAGCAAAGAGAGAGCAGTATAGTACAGAGAGGGCTGTACAGTTAATTTAGCAAAGGTAGAGTGCAGTACAGTACAAGTACTAGATGTAGAGAGCAGTACAGTACAGGTAGAAAGTAGTACAGGTAGAGAACAGTACAGTGCATGTAATACATGTAGAGAGCAGTACAGTGCATGTAGTACAGGTATTGAACAGTACAGGACGTGTAGTATATACAGGTAGAGAGCAGTACAGGACCTGTTGTATATACAGGTAGAGAGCAGTACAGGACATGTAGTACAGGTACAGAGCAGTACAGTACAAGTACTAGATGTAGAGAGCAGTACAGTACAGTACAGGTAGAAAGTAGTACAGGTAGAGAACAGTACAGTGCATGTAATACAGGTAGAGAACAGTACAATGCATGTAGTACAGGTATAGAACAGTACAGGACGTGTAGTATATACAGGTAGAGAGCAGTACAGGACCTGTAGTATATACAGGTAGAGAGCAGTACAGGACATGTAGTACAGGTACAGAGCAGTACATTACATGTAGTACAGGTAGAGAGCAGTCCAGGATATGTAGTACACGTAGAGAGCAGTACAGGACATGTAGTCCACGTAGAGAGCAGTACAGGACATGTAGTACAGGTAGAGAGCAGTATAGGGCATGTAGTACAGGTAGAGAGCAGTATTGCACATGTAGTACAGGTAGAGAGCAGTACAGGACGTGTAGTACAGGTAGAGAGCAGTACAGGGTGTGTAGTACAGGTAGAGAGCAGTACAGGACGTGTAGTACAGGTAGGGAGCAGTACAGGGCGTGTAGTACAGATAGGGAGCAGTACAGGACTTGCAGTACAGGACATGTAGTACAGGTAGAGAGCAGTACAGGACATGTAGTACAGGTAGAGAGCAGTACAGGACATGGTAGTACAGGTAGCGAGAAGTACAGGATATGTAGTACAGGTAAAGAGCAGTACAGGACATGTAGTACAGGTAGAGAGCAGTACATGTAGTACAGGTAGAGAGCAGTACAGGTAGTACAGGTAGAGAGCAGTTTAGTACATATAGTACAAGTAGAGAGCAGTACAGTACATGTAGTACAGGTAGAGAGTTGTACAGGACATGTAGAAAAGTTAGAGAGCGGTACAGTACATGTAGTACAGGTAGAGAGAGGTACAGGATATGTAGTACAGGTAGAGGGCGGTACAGAACATGTAGTACAGGTAGAGAGAGGTACAGGATATGTAGTACAGGTAGAGAGTTGTACAGGACATGTAGAACAGTTAGAGAGCGGTACAGTACATGTACTCCTCTGGGGTGGGGGTTCTTTTCCACTGTGGGGGAGAAAATTTTGGGCAGCTTGAAGCAAATGTCGTACAAGGGACCCCAGGCCTCATGCACACAAATTGTGATCCATCCATGACATTTCATCCGCAAAATACGGACCTCGGTCCGGGAATTTGCAGACCAGAAAAACACTACGTTCGTGTGCATGATGCCTAATATCAGTAGATAACTTAAGAAGAGGGGTTTCAGGGCTGTACGGAGGAGTTATAGAGGTCATTTCCTTTTGTCAGTTTGATTACTTAAGTCTTGAACCTCTGTATGACGTGGGCAACTCTACCAAATATGTGACCTTTTCCCCTCCGCTCCAACAAACATTTGACATGGGGGGTATACGCAAATAAGTAATGAGGGGTCCCTGTACCATCGTGAGATTATTTTAAATGATGTTTCCTGTACCTTTGTAGCAATTTCTGACTTATGGCTAAAAGTATAACATTTTACAATTACAGACTGGGCTGCTTGGGGTGCAGACTGGCCTTGTTGCCTGTAGCAAACAATCACAGTGCAGCTTTATATTTCTTTAGGTTAAGAAAAGGAGACTGTTTGGTATGCAACATTTGAGCTGCTTATGTGGTTCCCACAGATTGCAGGTGGCTGCTCTGCCTCAAGATCTTCTGTCATGACGCTCCACTGCACGACTAGGCAAGAGGTAGTTCTCCATTGTTCTTTTAGAGCAGCACCGGTTTATGAATTCTGATTGGCCAACAGCTGCTTGTTATGTGGCTGCTGATTGAACTATGTCCACTGTGGAAAAAACGCTACTAATATGTCAATGGATTGGCTTGCAGCCTAGCCCCCTCCATCTTTAATGGGGAGACCTTAGCGGTAGCCTACCCGCTCACAGGAGAGAGCTATAGGGGGTTTGCACATAATAGGGGCTCCCTGTGTTGTAGGTTTATCCTCTGTTGTTGTGAACTCAAAGTATCCATTCTGGAATGTGCAGGGGTTGTTCTGCACAATTTTGGAGAAACTTTGAGGAAAAACATTTCTAGAGGATTATGCCGGGGCAGCATCCATGTCTTCTTACAGAGAATGTATCCGTTTTAAAAAAAAAGGGGTGAAGGAAAAAAAAAAAGAGACACAGGCGCTCCTGTAAGGTAAATAACATAAGGGTACATGGATACCTCGAAAAGAGTGTACAGATAGGAGATTCTATGTACACTCGCCTATTGCAGTTGTGCAAGATCGTCGGCACAACTCAATTTTGAAACCTGTTGAGTACATTGACTCGGATGGTTTACAGTCTGCAGGCCTTTGGAGTGGACACCGGTTGCCGGTAAAAAACAGTACTTTACGGTGGAGAATTGGTTCCACACAAAGTTAGAAAAAGATTTACTCCTTATCAAGGTGCTTCTGTGGTTGATTGAAACACTCTGACGCTTGCAGAATATCCCCCTTCGACATCTACTCGTTCTGAACCCTGACGGCCACCGTATAAACAGAGGCCAACCTGGCCTCCAATCACAAGGGAGATTACCCAAACCCATGTAGCTAAGCTAAAAAACAGGGATGCCACCCAACGAACCAATCCGCTCCTAGTGATCCGTTTCCCTGACGGAGACGCTCTTGAGAGCTCCTTTGACACACCGTAAGAAAGCAACATCGATTCAGAAATATAGTGGTAATAAACCCTTTATTGATCAAACATCGCAACATAAGATTGCTTTATTTTTACTTTATTTTAATAACAATACTTTTTTTATGTTCTTATCCCCATTTGTAGTTTTACTATTGTGTTGATTAATAAGCACATTTTTTGTGGAAAATAGGGAAACCCGATACCACGGGAATTAGCCACTCCTCTATTGAACTAAGACCTACAGCATCTGACCCTGTATTTAACATTGTTTAAGTATCTTGCTGATGATGTCTACCATATGCCTGATGAAGAACTAAGTGCTAGGTCAAAACGCGTTGCATTCTGTTTATCCACTTATGTATGTTATTTTAAAGAATACATTTTTATTCCGTATCTGTTACGGAACGAGCTCTTCTGGCAACTCGATCAAACACAGGAGCGCCTTGATAAGAAGTGAATATTTTTCTAACTTTAAGGGAATGTATCTAGATATTATTATAAATTGTACTAAAATTCCTCTAGAAATGCAGAAAATAAGGCTCTGTGAACACATATTTGATTTAAATATCATATAGTTTCTTATTAAAAATATTACAATACATTAGTAGGAACTTCTATGGCCGCGGACCGTCGTCCTGACTCGCCCTCTGACGGCCGTGGCCATGGACGAGCGAATGCCCGGTGGCATCTCCCTCATGGGAGACGCCGGCACTCACTTCCTGGTCCAGACACTGTCTCCCGCAGGGCGCGCTGCCCTTAAAGAGCCAGTACGCGCACAGTTGCAGAATACTGCGATTAGCCCAGAATGCTTCTGGACTATAAAAGGGGCTCTGCTCTCTCGATCCTTGCCTGAGCGTTGTTGTGTTACCTTAAGTTTGTCCTTGCAAATGGTCTCCTAGTGTTTTCCAGTTCCCAGTGTTACCCGTTCCTGCTGCCTGTACCCTGTATCCCGTGCTACCGTGCCTCTGTGCCTTCTAGAGTTGGAGTCGTGTTGTGCCCTCCGCTGCATCTATTGTGTTGTACCCCGCCGGGTGTCTGTCTACTGTCAGAGCTTCATCTTAGCCTGAATCCACCGCTACTGTCTACATTGCCTCAGTTACCCTTTCTGACCTATAGACATTGCATTATACCTGTTTGGCCAGCTGCTATCCCGCTACGCGGTACGGCCCAGTGGGTCCACACCCCGCCTCGTGACATTAGTGTTACCAAAATATATTACACATTGCAGTAAAGGTAAAATATTTTATTTTTCAACAATTTCAGTATTACTTCCCAAATCCTGAACAAAAAAACACTATAGGGGTCAATACATAAGGGACACTACTGTTCGCTAAGTTGCCAATCACAATATTGCTTTTCAAGTGAAGCTCAAGCTTTTTAAATCATTTTAACACATTAAGGGATTGCATTGTAAGCACTTTCCTAATATAGGTAACAGTTACCTGAATTACTACTGTCACAATTTTAAAATGTCTCACATTTGTTCTCCTGGAGCTGTCAGTAGATGACAGGCCCTGTTAATGATTTTCCTGCATTTTTCACGTGGCTGTAATAGGATAGTAAAGAAGAGTGAGCAGCTACAGAACTTTTGAACCCATGCAACTGCTGGCTCTGGGTACTTCTAGCTATAAAATGAAAGAGAACTTGGTGTTCAGGATTGCTGTTGTCCCCATTTATACTCTTTTCTTCAAACTCCATAGCTGGACAAAACCTGCATTTTCTATGTGCCAAACATAAATTTTATGTGGGCTGTGATCCGATTAAAGAAAATTACCATCAAAATAATTGATAAGAAATTCAATGTGGGTAGAATGTGGTAACTATGTACAGTATAACTATGCACTATGTACCTTGTAATGCATATTCTCTATTTAAATGGTTTGTCCACTTGGGGCACCCTTTTAACTAAAGGGATTTCCATAAAATATACTGATCAGAGGGTGTTATTCTACTGGAACCCCCAATAATCAGTTGAAATCAGTGGGGGAACCTGGAAGCAAGTGTTCCATCTTCATGCAGTACCATCACAGGAGAAATAGATAATTAAATAGAGATACGTGTACTAACCTTGTTGAAATGATTCATGATGGCATAGGACACCACAAACTCTAGTATCGGCCATAAAGGACCTGTTGTACGATTACTTGTATTGATGAGATTACGACCCTGTTGTGCACATAGATCTAGCTATAGAAGACTATGCAATCTGGTGGTATTGTTGTTAACCACCATGATACACTTACAGGTCCAGGAAGCCCCGATATGAGGCATTGTTTGGTGTAGTCCTCACACTATAGGGTACTTTCATCTGTCCTTGCTTGTCACATGGAGGGCATAATGTGGTCCACAGTGACTCTTTCTGGCATTCATAGTTGGTTGCAATAGTGGCTTATGAGTCAAAAAGTGTTCAGTTGTATTTGTTTCTTTTAAATCAGGGATTGAAAATCGCCAATGACTTTATATACAGGCGAGGACAGCTAAAGCCGCATTAAAGTTTGCGCTTCTGTGAGGACCCTCATAAAACAAGTTATCCTATTCCAACTTTGTGAGCGCGACATGGAAAACGGAGACGAATTTTGGGGTTACCTATATTTAGAATTTTTCAAGTTCTGAGTGGATTTCTGCTTTTAGTGGGGCATACATAAAATAAGGCATTGCCCAAAACTGCAGGCTAGATTAGTGTGTACACGCTCAATGTCTTTATAATTTTTAAAAGTAAATTAATTAATCCGTCCTCATTTAGTTCCCTGCAATGGTGGAATTTTACATATAGCTGTGTGAGGGATTTGGATCTTCTATAGGTAAATCGTGTCAGATTAAGGCCCTTTCAACACCACATTTATTGGGTATGTCAAAATTATGTTTGGCTAGCAAGAAAATACAAACATCTATTCTGTGATGTACCCATAGGTTTCAGTGGGCCAAACTCATGGCAAAAAAAGTCATATGTTTGAAAGTCAATGGCAGACATATGCTGATGTTTGTTTTTTTTTTGATGGAGGGGGGGATACAAACTATATAGCTCAATATTATGATAAAAGTGTAAAGGGAAAGGGACCTAAATAACTATGCTGCAGATGCACCAAATTTATCACAGTGGTGCATGCTATATGATATATTTGGCGCATCTTCCTTGTCATGCTAGACACTTTTCTCTTTCTTTTATCGACGCTTGGTTAGAATAGTGTTTGTTTGGAGCATGTTAAGCCACGTCCCCTTCCCGGCTAAACCGCGCTCCTTTTCTAGACACTTTTTACAAGTGTCTAGTGAGGTGCAAACATCTGTTTTTAAAGCGGATCGGTAGATACTTATGCTGCCCTGTCTGAGGGCAGTATAAAAAAGTGACACACGCTGATTTCAGGGTTCAGTCACTTATTAGGTAGCACTGCTGTGGATGAAAGTCGTCCGTGACGGCTGGAGGCAACTTAGGGACAGTCTTCTTGGAGTAGCACTAAGTCGCTGTGGTGAAGGACCTGCGGGCGGCGGAAGTGACAATACAGTGTGATCTCACGATTGAAGCCGAGATCACGTTGGACTGCGAAGAGGAGACCTGTATGACACTGATTGGACAGCATCATACACATGACTTGGATAAGTAGAGTCGAGTGATCCATAATTATTCCTTACCCTTTCAGAATAATAACACACGACACCAGGTTGGATTTTAATGGCCACAGCAGCCGTTTATTATAAATTTTATAAAATTAGAAAATTTTATAACCAAAACTTTAAATAACTTAGAATTCCCAAACATTGGAAATTCTACCAGAATACACATACCAAACCCTTAACAGGGTCAATATAAATAACACCTTATAAATTGACCAGGGGAAGCCCTTGAGGTTACCACGACTTATAAAAAACGTAGCCATCTGCCACCACCACTTGTTTTACCTCCAGCCGTAACCCGGCTCGAAGGCACCTTCTTGCAGATGGCTTTTCCATAAAGCACTTCAAAGGGGTAACACCCTAAGAAGCCTTCCACCTATTTTTGGGGGACGCATACCCCTGATGCGACCCCCCCACCAGTTTTACTGACCAACCTCAAGGACTCCCCCCGCCAGCCACCGTGACAATGGCAACACCACCAATTACACCAGGCAATAAACCATTCAATACCCACACTTCTCCTTCCAAAATCTGTAAAATAAAAAAGGGCGGGTGGGCGCCACTCCTGCGATGTCTCACCTCCCGCTGTCTCCCTCGCACTGAGGAAAACAGCGGGAAGCCCGAGACCTACTCCCCCTCCCTCCTCCCTTCCAATCCCCTCCCCTTCATTCCCTGCACATAACCTTAACCCTTTCCTCACCTGTTCCCTCCTATCCTGTCATGGCGGCCTCCCCTCACTCCTTGCAGTCGGCAGTACGGCCGCTTCTGGAGCATAACTAGGAAAGACTGGGCACCTTTCAAACTTTAGACTGGGCCCCCCCTCCCCTGGGTGCCACCCCCTTGTAAATGGTGCCCCCTGTAGATTCTGCCACACAGTGCCCCCTTGTAGCAGCCCCCTGTAGATAGCACCCCCTCCCCCCCTACAGCCCCCGCTTGTCGATAGTGTCATGCAGCCCCCTCTTGTAGATAGTGCCATACAGCCCCCCATAGATAGCCCCATACAGCCCCCCTCCTGTAGGTAGCGCCACACAGCCTCCCTCCTGTAGATATCGCCATACAGACCCCCCTCTTGTAGGTAGCACCATACAGCCCCCCCCTCCTGTAGGTAGCGCCACACAACCCCCCTCCTGTATATAGCACCATACAGCCCCCTCCTCCTGTAGATAATGCAATACAGCCCCCTCCTATAGATACTGCCATACAGCACCCTCCTGTAGATAGCCCCATGCAGCCCCCCTACTATAGATAGCGACACACAGCCCCCCGTACTGTAGATAGCGCCATACAGCCCCAACCCTCCCAAAAAAGAAAATGGTCTGTAGCCTAGTTAAAGGGGTTGTCCCACAAAACACATGTATCCCCCTATCTACATCGGTCAGACCCCCAGCGATCAGGAGAATGGAGAACCGAAAGTCCTCCGAAGTGCTCCATGAGAAGCATGGGACTTCCAGGGTATGTGTCCGGAAGCTCCATAGAAATGAATGGAGCGCCACCCACGCATGCGCACAAGCCCCCTGTAGATGATGTCACACACTTCCCCTGTAGATGATGCCACACAACCTCCCTGTAGATGATGCCACACAGCCCCCTGTAGATGATGCCACACAGCCCCCCCTGTAGTGTAGTTAGTGCCACACCTCCTTGTAGATGCCACCCCCCTGTAGATGATGCCACACACCCCCTGTAGATGATGCCACACACAGCCCCCCTGTAGATAGCGCCTCATACTCCCCCTGTATTTAGGGTCACATATTTCCCCTGTATATAGTTTCAAATTGCCCACAGCCACCGTCCCTGTAGATAGAGCCTTTGTGGCTCCCACCATGAGCGGAATCCCCGGCCAGGCGTCGGAAATGCTCTGGCCAGTGATTCCACTGCAGGAGGTGCCCTCACTGCTTTTATATGGAGAGTGAAGTCATTGGATACTCCTGGAGCACCGGAGTCCCCGGCCAAAGCGTTCCTGATGCTTGCCGGGAATTCCGCTCATAGAGAGAGCCCTGACTTCACTGTCCATATAAGGGTAGTGACGTCAGTGGCACCTCCTGCAGCGGAATCCCTGGCCAGGGCGTCGGCAACGCTTTGCCCGGGGATTTCCCTCCAGGAGAAGCTAATGGCATAGCAGGAAGCGGATAGTTTCCTGCACTGCCATAGTATTCAATTGTATCTGCGTCCTGAGGACGCAGATACAACTGAATGTAGCAGTTGCCGGGACAGTAAGTTGCCGGGACCGTCTCTGTAAATTCGGGACAGTCTCTGCAAATTCGGGACAGTTGGCAAGTATGCACATGTATCCCCTTATCCTGTGGATAGGGTATACATGTGTTTTGTGGGACAACCGTTTACTGCAGAGCGGGGAGATGCCTCCCTGCTCTGCCGTAGTGTTCAATAGTAACTGCGTCTTAATGACGCAGATACTATTGAATGTGGCGGCCTGTGACGGCAGGCGGCACGGGCCCCCTCATGCCACGGGCCCCGTAGCAGCCACTATGGCTGCTACAGCAGTAGTTACGGTACGCTACTGGTCATACAGTTGCCTTTACACCGCCCAGAGTGAAATAAAAATGTAACCTCCTATTTGGCTATTAAAGCCAAATTAGCATATGTATAAAAATGCTCAGAACTTTTAAAATAATAAACGTTTTTTTTAAAACAAATCACACTGAAGTTATCAGCAGCAAAGCACCTATTAGATTAGTTAAGAGATAGGGAATTAATAAAGTGCTGACAGAGCCTCTTTAAATGATTTGTCAGAATGGATTTTGCACTAGGCGGTATTACCGCTCTATTTTATACGGGCAAAAGTTGTAATAGCGCTCCTATAGAGCCACGTGGGCTTCTACTGTTCCTGATTTCATACGAATTCCTTACACGTGGCAGAAAAAAAAATTGTGGCATGCTCCATAACCAGTGGCGTAGCTATAGAGGTCACAGCGGTCGCAATTGCGACCGGGCCCTGAAGCCAGGAACTCGGGCCGCGGGTCCCTGTTACTATAGTAACTGACAGTACTTACCTTCCTGGTTCCGGATCGCAGCGGAGGTCCTGACGTCACAGCGCTGTGCGCAGCGCATGACGTCACAACGCTATGCGTCACGCACAACATCGTGATCCCGGATAGTGTCAGGACAGGAGGGTAAGATTAATATCCCTGTCTGCTGAAGTTGATTGGCGGGGTCCGACTTCAGAACAACTGATTGGCTCCCAGGAGACAGACCCCGACACATCAGCTATTGATGGCCTATCCTGAGGATAGGCCATCAATGTTTAGCGACTGGACAACCGCTTTAATGTACGATGTAGCAGGCTTCTCTAAGCAGATTGTGTGATGCTGTCTGCTGATCCCTGTATCTAAGCCAATCACATGGTAGGCTTAGATACATGGCCCATGTGTGTTCCTGTCTGATGGGCCCTGTATATAAGCCTACCACACGGTAGGTTTAGATACAGGGCCCCAGCACACAGTAAACTTATACTGTATAAGATTACTGTCTGCTGGACCCTGTATCTAAGCCTACCTTGTGGTAGGCTTAGATACAGGGTCCCACAGACAGTATCACACATGAGCCCTTTATCTAAGCCTAACACATGTGTTACTAATCGTTTTTTTTGTGTTTTCTTACAAGTTCGGTGGTTGGACTACGTCGGATTCCAGGACTGCTTCGATGACGGCTTTTTTTATTATCAATAAAATGGTTAATGAGGATTGTGTGGGTTTTTTTATTTCAATAAAATATATTTTCTATGTCTTTGTTTTTTTTTTTAAACTATATTACTACCGCCTTAGTAATGGCCGCCGGCTGATTGACAGCATCCATTGCTAAGGCGGGGCTTAGTTTCAGCCAGTGCAGAGGCTAACACTAACCCCCATTATTAACCCGCTACCCATTGCCACCAGGGGTGCAGGGAAGAGCCGGGTACGATCCAGTACCTGACCATCTGTAGTGATGGTCTGCCACCGGGGCGGCCGCAAGCTGGTATTATCAGGCAGGGACAGGCCAGAAACAGTGGCCCTTCCAACCCTGGTGATGCTAGGCTGCTGCTGCTTTATTGTATCTGGCTGGTTATGAAAAATTGGGGAGACCCCACGTCATTTAAAAAAAAAATATATATATAATTAGAAAGAATGATGTGGGGTCCCCCCCAATTTTCATAACCAGCCAGATACAACACAGCAGCAGCAGCCTAGCATTACCAGGGTGGGAAGGGCCACTGTTTTTGGCCTTCCCCAGACTAATACTACCAGCCTGCGGCTGCCCCGGTGTCTGACCATCACTACAGATGGTCGGGTACTGGTTCGTACCGGGCTCTTCCCAGTACCCCTGGTGGCGGTGGGTACCGGGGTAAAAATGGGGGTTAGTGTTAGCCCCTGCACCTGCTAACATTAAGCTTCGCCTTAGTACTGGAGGTTGTCAATCAGCCAGCGGCCATTACTAAGGCGGTAATAAAAAAGATTAAAAAAATACAAGCACATAGAAAAAATATTTGGTTGAAATAAAAAAACACACACAACCCTCATTAACCATTTTATTGAGAATAAAATAAAAGATGTAATTGAAGTAGTCCTCAAATACGACGTAATCCAACAACCGAACTTCTAAAAAAACACAAACACACAAAAATAATCAGTAACACGTAAAGAAGCAAAACAATTATTATTCTTACCTTTCCTGGGTCCAGCGCTGGAGCCGCAATGTCAGCGAGCTGGGCCCTATATCTAATCCAATCATGTGTGATACTGTCTGCTGAGCCACTGTATCTAATCCTATCATGTGTGATACGGTCTGCTGAGCCAATGTATCTAATCCTATCATCTGTGTTACGGTCTGCTGAGCCACTGTATCTAATCCTATCATGTGTGATACTGTCTGCTGAGCCACTGTATCTAATCCTATCATGTGTGATACTGTCTGCTGAGCCACTGTATCTAATCCTATCCATAGTTGATAAGGTCGTAGTGCTATAGATAGGCTGTCTCCTATACACACATACATATTTTTTGGGGGTATATGTATTGGGTCTATTTCCCGACATATTAAGTCCTTACTGACGCCCCGGGCTGCTAGTGCTGAATTGTTGGGTCACTTAGGAGACCCAGCGATGCAGCTGAAAGCTGCGGACCGTCGACCATGAGAAGTTTGCGGGGGGGGACAACAAGAACTTTTGCATCGGGGCCCATGAGCCTTTAGCTACGCCCCTGTCCATAAGTAAATATAAACGGAGGTATTTTTTGTTAATACATACAGCATCCCATGGAGGCCGTGCATCTCTGTGCACTGCCCTATAAGCTCCATGTAGAAGTCCGTCAGGAGCCCTTAGTCACCAATCCGTACAGGGATAATTTGTGGTAGTTTTCCTGTTATATTTTGTTACAATACGAGTAAATGGTAATTATCAATATCCGATCCTCACATGGAATATTAATACGGAGCTGTGATGACAAAGAAAGAAATTATGCCCATTAGACAGAATATTTATTAGACAAATAATTTTTCTTTATTATTTTTCTAATTAGATTATTTAGGATTACCACATAAGCCCTTTGGATACTATGTAGTCCCAGTTTTTCTTCCAACCACACCATATCACGTTCTTTTAACTTTATTACTAATATGAATCTCATAAAAAACAAGATAGGACAATTAATAGGATAAAATTGTAAAGAATGGGCCCCATTTGTAAAAGTATAGGCAAAAAATGGAGGTGAAGCCACAGTTTTCTAACCTGTACTAAAATAATTTTGGGGGATTCTTTTAAAAAGACACCTGTAACATACACACAGGTAAGGCTTCGTTCACATCTGCATCGGGCTTCCGTTCATGGGTTCCGTCAGACTATTCCGTCAGGGGAACACATGAATGGAAACCATAGCTTTCCGTTTGCATTACCAGTGATTTTAATGGTAATACTTCAGTTGCACATGGCTTCCGTTCTTTTGGCGGAAACAATAGCGCAGTCGACTACGCTATTGATTCCTCAAAAAAAAACAAAAACCTTGCGGAACAGAGACAAACAGAAACCATTTCCAACTCAATGGTAATGCAAACGGAAAGCTATGGTTTCCGTTCATGGGTTCCCGATGGAAAGGTCCGACGGATGCCATGGGCGGAAGCCCGACGCAGAAGTATACAAAGCCTTAGACAACCATTCTGTGGGCAGCATTTATGACAAGGCAGTCTATTCGTGCTAAGAGAAGTTACTAGACTCAGGGGTGGACAAACTGGAGCGCTTTACAAATAGGTTGCTTTGTGTCCTTTGGCTTCTCTCTGTTATCAGACAGGTGACCTAAAATCTTCGCTCTGAGTAAAGCTGGTCATACATTCTAGATAGCCTTTGGCCGACTGCTCGTTCAGTCGACAGCTCTTCCTCTCGCCTCCCCCATACAAATGCTCGTTTAGCTGAACTGAGCATGCATGTGTTCTCAGAGAAAAAGCCGCTGCCAAAAGGAACGGTCATGTTGAAATTTAACATACACGGCTCTTCTTTCCCCTGAAATCTGCAGCACATTAGATGGTCGTCCAGTCCTCGCCGAAATCGGCGAGTTCAGCCGTCCTGCATCTAAAGTGTATGTCCAACTTATCATCTGTGCAGCCACAATGCACTGCTTTTTGGAAACCTTGCCATGTGCAGGAGGTCGTACATCAGCACTTGGGAGTCCCTACGGCTCCATACTCTATTTGCCACCCTCTGGCGTTCCATGTAGTGTTTTATTATGGGTTTATTCTAGGGGGAAATAGCTCCGTAATATGTTATCCGATGGAGCATGGCAAATTTTTCATTTTGTTCAGCTGTAATATGTATAATAGCTATAAAAACTCATAATTGGTCCTCTTTTGTCTATCATACCCTAAAAGGGTGTCACATATTTAAAAAAAAAAAAAATATATATATGGTCAATATTATACATATTGCAAATTACTTATTTTCTTGCTTACAGAGACATTGCCGGAGTATTGCAATATTGCAGGCAGGTTTATCGATAGGTGTACTATACCTAATGTTATACTTGTTAAAGTATTTATACTCATTACTCATGATGCCCATAATATATTTCTGTATAACAAGGCCCTTGCTACCTACCACATCTGTGATATTGCCTTGTTTGATTGGTTCCAGGTTGGTTACATATGCCTATTATGCCCCACCTTTCAGTGTCTAGATTTAGGTTGCGTATCATGGGGCTCTCACATGTTTCTTCTCTGAAATAAAATCTGTCTTGTTCCAGCTTGATGAAGGGTTTAGTACTCGAAACGTTGCCCTAATTGATACACCTGTATTGATACACACCAGCGGTGTTTTGTGTGATGTGGATTACTAAAAAATAATCACTTGAAGCATCACCTATACTGGAGTGCTATCACATTTCTCTTAACTCGGTCTTTAACCATTTTAAAGGGTTGTCACTTTAGGAAAAAGCGCCTTATGCTCTGTAGGACAGGCAGTCTCTGCAGCAGAAATGTGCAGCCAACTACAGCTTTCCATGACAATAACCGCTGATCTCCATGGGTTTCAGCTGCTGGAACCACAGTGACCACCTGACTTAGAGAAGAGTGGATCCATATGGGACAACCCCTAAAGACATTGCGAAGGATTTAAAAAAAACATGGCCGTTTTCTTCCAAAAGAGAACCACACCTGTCCATGGGTTGTGTCTGAAATTTCAGCTCCGCTCCATTGAAGTAAATGGGCACAACCTCTGGACAGGTGTGGCGCTATTTCTGGAACAAATCAGCCATGTTTTGTAACCCTGGACAACTCCTTTAAGTGCATGTGTTGGAGATTAATGTGGAGCAGCTCTGTCCAATGCTTTATATTCTGAAGACTGTTAGGGTATGTGCACACACACTAATTACGTCCGTAATTGACGGACGTATTTCGGCCGCAAGTAGTGGACCGAACACAGTGCAGGGAGCCGGGCTCCTAGCATCATACTCATGTACGATGCTAGGAGTCCCTGCCTCTCCGTGGAACTACTGTCCCGTACTGAAAACATGATTACAGTACGGGACAGTTGTCCTGCAGAGAGGCAAGGGCTCCTAGCATCGTATATAACTATGATGCTATTAGCCCGGCTCCCTGCACTGTGTTCGGTCCAGGACTTGCGGCCGAAATACGTCCGTCAATTACGGACGTAATTAGTGTGTGTGCACATACCCTTAGAAGCACTTTCAATAATGGTGATGTCATCGGTCCCAGCTAATATTTTAGCTAGATAAGTATGTGTCATATGTCTATAATACTCCTCAGATTACCTATCCTACTTCAGGTTTAGGAATTGATGTGTATACTGTGTATAGTTCTTCTACTGTGTGATGGCCATCACTGCTTTTGGGATGGTTGGCTAAAGGGGCTCAGGTAAAGTTTTGACCCTGTAACTAGGAGTAATGAGTGAAGCCCCGGGTGCAGGCCGTTAGTAATTACGAAGTGTAATGTCTCCGCCGATGGTGTGGTAAGGCTGGATTTACACCGTTTTTTGTTGCCGTTTTTAATGGCATTTTTACCGGTGGCTTTTGAGGCGTTTAAGTGCGAACAGATTTTACATAATCTAAAGTAAAATATAAAAAGCACTACATGCCACTGTGTTTGGTTTGTGGTGTTTTGGAGGAAATTTTGTGGTCAGTAGTGTTTTATTTTCAAACGCAACATGCTCTGGGTATGCAGTTTTTGCAGACGCTTTTCCCATAGGCTTCTCTATAGGACTTCAAAAACGCCCAAAAATAAAGCCTGTAAAAATTGACAATAAATAGAAAAAGGCCACCAAAAGCGCCACTAAAAATGCAATAAAAGCGGCATGTTAGATTTTAATAACGCTAGCGTTTTAAGAAGCAGTTTTTTAATGCAGTTTGGATTGCCAGAAATATTGTGTGTGTGTGTGTGAAGGTCTAAAGGGCTCATGTCGGGTATTACCCACTAGACTGCATTCTATAAATATAGCCGCAGCCCACAAAATAGCTGCCTGCGTTGTGTGATTGGGACAGGCGCCTTCTGAAACGGTGAATCATTTACCAAAACAAAGAAGCATGAAAGCATGGCAGAAGTCAAGCAGGTAAATACATACACTATACAATGCTTTAGCTAGAAATAAAGCATGTACAGAATCTTAGATGGTGATGTAGAAACAAGGTCTACTAGAAGAAGACAGATATGATCCGATGCATATGTGCGGATGAAAAGATGGGGGTCGGGTGCATTGCGGCTTTTAATACAAGCAACAAAGCAGGCAAGTGAGTTTGATGCAGAATAAGAGCACTTTATATAGACGAAAATCCCATATTAGACAATATCAGATCACTCAATTCTTGAAACAAAAACAATAGCTTATATTTATGTATCAAAATAAACCTTTTCCATATAACTTGAATATAATTGCTATATAAGGAACATAGATTTTTTTTATTTCATTTTTTTTTGTTTTTGTATTTTTTTAACCTTATTGTTCTTGGAACCAACCAAAGACTTAATTACACATCTGTGTATACATCAGCTTGTAAATCCTTTTATAACAGAAAGTGACCAGCCATTTGTAGGCCGTCTAATGTATAGAGCATGGGTCAACCTCAGCCCCAGCTCAAAAATAATGAAAAAATTAAAAACAATGTAAACACATATTGCATTTTACAGTTGTACATGTGCCACACTGTAACTACAGAAAGTGAATAAGCCAAGAAACAAGTACAAGTGGCATTAACTGACATCTACACACCGTAGAAAATAGCTTACATGATATTGGAGAAAGTTGGACGGCAAAACAGAGTGTGAATTTAGGTCACACGGGTAAAACCAACTGTGTGAGTAAGTGGACGAGTGTGTATGAGATGTATGTGCATATTAAATTGTTTCGAATTTGGCAATTAAAGAAAAATCTTCACACATTCCAAAATTGTTTATGAAACCCCTATAGGGTACCAATGTTGATAGGGCTTCTTTTAAGACCTTAAAGGGGTTGTCCCAAGTTAAAATTGTATCCCCTAACCACAGGATAGGTGATAACATGTTGATCTGTGGGGTTCCAACCACTGGGACTCCCACTGATTGCGAGATTGGGGGTCCTGTTTCTCCGAATGGAGCGGCATGTGCACTGCAGCTACATTCACTGTCTATGGGACTGCCAGAGATAGCCGAGTACAGCGCTCGGCTATCTCTGGCAGTGCCATAAAGAATAAATGGAGCAGCAAGTCATATGCGCGACCTGCCGATTCATTCGGAGGAACGGTACCCCCGTTCTCATGATCGGTGGGTGTCCCAGCGGTCAGACCTCCACCGATCAGCATGTTATCACCTATCTTGTGGTTATGGATAACGATTAATCTTTGGACGACCCCTTTAAAGCTACACTCTACTTCTAATGCCACTTGAAAGGACACGTTAGGTATTCCTGTAAGTAAAAAAATCTCTAATATAAAGTCATAATCAGTCTTGCCCCTTTAGTCATAGAAGCCGGAGTGCAGAGGATTCGATCGCATCTGCACCCTGATGAGGCCCAAAAGGTCCCTCTGCCCCATATAAAAGACCAGTACTCTAAATGATAGTTGGGGGCCCTGTACCAGATTTTGCATTGGGCCTAGGAGCTTTAAATAATGACTCTGGGTAGAAGCATTCTGGGGAAATTTATGAAGACGGTCCTGCAGGCCCCTCTTACTGCCATTGACAGATTACAGTTATAAATGTCAGTTTGATTATAGGTTTGCAGCACAGCCATAGGGATTTAAAGAGGTTGCACAGAAGTAGTAAACAGGATCGGCTTTTTTATTTCCAGAAACACTGCCACTCTTTCTATGGCCTGTGTGTGGTATTACAACTCGGCCCCATCCAACCAGACACAGCCCATGGATAAGACAAGAGTGGTTCTGCTTCTGCTAAAAAAGACAGACCCTGTTTTCTAACACCCTTTTAAGACTTCCCTTAACCCTGCAGGTTATCAGAGCATATTGCTAAACTGACATTTCCAATCAAAAAACTATATTAAAATGGCTAATGAAATAATTAATTACTCAATTGCTTACATTGGCACCATGTTGTTGGTTACCTTTCGCCGTCTACCTGCCACCATTCACCTTTAGGAACCAAAAATGCTTACATATGACATATTTTAACACAATCATCGTTCTTGTGAAAAATTGTACCCCAGGGGAATCATGTTCTAATACATCTTCATTGAAACAGATCAGAAGTTATCATCAGTGGTCTGGAGACCACCACTGATCCACTAAATAGCAAGCTCTTCCTATATTTGACTGTGAGACAAAATCCTAAACCTACACGGACTCTATATTTTGGTATGTCCCTATGATGGTGAATGTACTTTAAACATTTTGCTAACAAGATAACCAGTAGGGTTATGGTGTGGTTAACATGGCCTATTGATATCCTGGCTGGTTACTTCACAAGACCATCTCCAGAAAGCCATTGTTTCCATATCTGGCACTGATGAGGACCAACAAGGTTGGAACCGCTGTATTCAAGTTGAAATAAATAGCTCTATAGTTTTTGGCTGTATGTGTTCTACACCTGCTGTGTTGGATATATAGTTAACCACAAAAGAGGAAATGTAAGTTGCATGGTTCTGCCCACTATTCCAAAATGGGGATTTATGTTGAAAGTGATGACCGGCAAATACCTTCTGTTTTAGGAAGAAAGGGTTGTACTTCTAAAACCTCAGAATTTGCACAAAAAAACAAACAAAAAATACCATCTTCATGCTCTAGTAGGTATTAAACTCAAGTACATTTGTTATTTTAATAATACCGAAATCTAGAGGAGGTATGATTGTGAACAAAGTAAGAAAAGTGATATTTTGTGACAATTTATTTGTAGCATACAAAGCACAGTAGAGTATATGTAGAGATAATCACTCCTATTGTGTCACATTGTATAGGCTTAGATATGGATTCAGATCACGTATATCCTTTAGCACCACCAGTGGATCCTCCGTGCAACTTTGGCTCCACCAAACTCCCGGCAAGTCCAATAGAGAACGCCAAGGCACCGGACATGTCCTGTATTGCTTGTGTGTGACATAGATTAAAGAATAAATGTTAATTTGCTAACTATCATCTGAGTCCAGTGCCTTGGCGTTCCCTATTGCCTTAGATATGGCTGCTATGAGTTGAGGATAGTGCAGGAACTCTTCTGTGAGAGCTTCAGGTTCGGAGGATCACCAGATCATTAAAGTCACAATTGTACTTTTAAAATTTACGAAAATCCTTTCTCTTCTTCCAATATCCATTCAACTCATTGTGCACTCAACTGTAAGACATATTTCTCAAGGTGTTTATACAGAATCTTGTCTTGTCTGTGCCAGCTCTTAGCTACAGTATTCTCCACTTTTATATGTTAGTACTGCCTTTAATATTTAAGGCATTTCTCATGAACCATGTAACCTGTTAACAGGGTGTGTGGGAATTAAAAAAAGCATTACTACTACCAAAAACAGCACCACTCTTGTCCATGGGCTGTGTATGGAATTGCAGTTTAGTCCCATTCAAGTACATTGGACTGAGCTGCAATACCAGGCACAGCCTGTGGACAAAAGTGGTGCTGTTTCTGGAAGTAAGCAGCCATATTATTCAACTTCTAGTGCTATTCTTCTCAAATTTTGTGATCGTTTTAAGATCAGGCCAGAACTTGTTCCTGTGTCCTTAATTATACATCTGCCCCATATGTGGCGCTCACCAAACATATCTGCTCTAATTTAGCGGAGACTTGTCACTGTCTGCTTCCCTTTCTATGTCCGTCTCGGGCCTAATTTACAGTATGTCCAGCAGATGAAGAGAGTTATGGAATACGTAAGTGGTGTTTTTCCTGAAGTGACCATTATTTATTCAGTGGAGGTTTAGGAAATCTGCCTTCACAGTAATGTTGTGTATATCCATCATAAGCACTACGATTTTGGGGGATATAAGCCATCATGGTCACCACTTATTACTCAGGGATCTCCATCAGGGTGTAGTCACACTCGGCAGACTGTTGCAGAAATTTCTGTGACTCAAAATCTGTTCCGTTCATCTGTATGCGGTTGTTTCTGCAGCAGGTGCATGGATTTTTGCAATCCCTATTCATATGAATGTAAATGATTTTCAGTCGCAGAAATTACTGCAACACAATCTGCCGCATGTGACTGTACCCTAAAGGTACGAACACACACAGTCAAGATGTGCAGCATATCCTCCCTGAACACCGCAGGAAATGCATTCTGAAAAATCGCACCACGACGTGGTGCGTTTTTCCGGCGGAATTTCCACTGCGTAAAGCAGCTCGGGAAAAATAAAAAAAGTTCATACTTACCCCCTCCCTCTTCTCTGCGCGGAGTCCTGACTCCTGGGATAATGTCGCAGGTCATGTGACCGCTGCAGCCTGTGATTGCAGCGGTCACATGAGATGAAATTTTATCCCAGGAGGCCGGACTGGAAAAGAAGCGGTGAACTCTGGGTAAGTATAACTTTATTTATTTTATTCCTACTTGAGATTGTTGTAGGGGAATCGCTGTGATTCCGCCGCAAATGTCGCAACACACACCACTTTGTTGTGGGTTTAAGCACCCCATTGAATTCAATGAAAAAACCTGCAACAAAAAAGCTGCGATTATGCATTAAATGACGTATTTTTTCGGCTGCATTTTTCCGTAGGGTGGGGACGAGATTTGTTGAAATCTCACCCACACTGCCGCTACTGTAATACGCTGCGGATTTTCCACAAAATCTGTTGCGGAAAATCCGTAGTGTTTACGCTGTGTGTGTTCGTAACTCGTCTATCACAATTTTAGTCTTGCAATTGTTTTATGTTATTATAGTATGCAGATACTGATGTTTAATATTTATCATCTAAGATAATTTGGACATAAAAGTAACAAAAAAGGTATAAAGTATGTGTGGAGTGCTGTACTTTGACACTGCATTTGTCTTGGTTTGTGGATGTCTCATGGTTGGGCTGATTTATTTTATATATAATTTTTTTTTTATTCTTAATTTATAACCATCCTGGCCCTCCTGGCCTTTGTCTTTTTTTATAATGACGTCCTCTAGTAGTTCCAAATAGTTGACACAACTTGCGGTTTAATTCATATAAGCATTACAACCTCAAGTGAGGACCGGTGTGAAAGCACAAAACTGCCTCCTGCCAAAGAAACCCTAATAAAGCTTTGTATAGAAGGAAAACGTATCCACATAAATGAGATAAAAATATATTTCCCTGTAAAATTCCTTTGCAAGTAATGAAGTTGAAGGTGTTCTTAAAAATGATGGATGAGAAACTAGCATCTTCATCTTGATTCAGCAAAATCTAAAGGTCCTGTATACAAAAATAAATAGAATTTAGTCTTCTAAAGGAAAAGTAATACAGCATATTGGGATAAACCCTCCTAATATACAAGGAAAAGAACAGGTCGGTGTCTTCTCACGAAGTGTAACAGACAAACCACGGCTAAATCTTATGTCCCGGGACTAGGAAATGTGGCCTGTTCTCTCTAGCTGTTGCTGGATGACCAAGTCGGACGCGAGTATGGAGGGAAATGGGAAGCGGAGGTGTCACCCGAGAGGTAATGGTTTACAACTCACTGCCAATATCAAACAGCACTGGTACCCAGCAACAAGTGATTACAGCGAAGTATATACAAAGGTTCACAAGCTATTATAAGGTGACTACTATTCTCTCTTCTCCTCGCTTCTTGAGGGTTGTTGACACTCATGTAAACTTGGAATTCCCATTGTGTAGTATAGCGGTGGTAGAGTTACACTGAAGGGTTCTTCACGGTTCCTTGGCTTCTCCAATTGCATTTTCCCAGTTTGCAGTGAAATTAAATAAAAAAAACATAGGACAGATATTTAGCTATCAACGTGTTATCAGTTTTAAAATTGAGATTATTGAGAGATGTTTCTTATTATTTCAATGGCTGAGTATAAATATGACATAAATAAAAATGTTTGTTAAATGCGACAACAAAAACCCAACAAAATAAAGATTTAAATAAACCAGAAATAAGGAAATTCTTGCTGGTTGTAACCATTCAGTTATTATGCCATTCGTCAAAGTATGATGTTGCTTGGTACCCTGGGTGGCACAAATAGCTTCAATTTGCTTTTTTAATTAAAAAGTGACCAGTATTTAGAGTGTATCCACTGTCCTGTTCCAGAAATTATTGGCTAGAAAGCGCTCCCTCTTTCTTGATAGGGTTCTCAGAAATTCAGAGTACCGCTATTTGTCTTAATGCACGTCAACCATTGATACAAGTCTGAAGGTCCTTTGGATTTCGATATCATTAATCTCCAGCAGATGTAGAGATGCAATTTGATTGGCTGGTATCCCTTCTGCAGTGGAGAGTCTCCTCAAGGAGACTGCCGACAGATGAAGACGGCGGCTTTGTTGCTGGCTTCACTTGGCTTCGATTAGAACCCTTTGATATAACAGTAGGCTTCCAGAGTAGCAAATAAGATGTAAAGTAGCCATAAGGTTACAAAGAGCAAAGTTGTCGCAAGTCTGCAGCCCCTTGGGCCACCCAGTTCCCCACCTATACTAGGCCGCCTCCTATACAGCAAGACGCTGATGCAGACAAATGCAAAGATGGTAAAGAGGGTTACGGAGAAAGCTAAGGTACCAGCTTGCACATGGAATTCTTGTCCCTGGTAAGCCCAGTAGATGGCAGCCACAGACCATGCTATGCCAATACCGAGGAATACATTAACAGCATTGCTCCCGGTCACGTTGCCGATTGAAGCATCTGCATACACATCCTGTGTAGCAGCCACTTTGCTTGCAAACGTATCTAGAAAGGAAAATATTAGATTAATAAATAAATATTTTGCTTGATTCTCCACTTCTGCATAAGTCATATACAAAATAACATCAATCAATCGTTCGACTATGTTCACATCTGCGTTTGGGATTTCCGTTGCTCTGCTCTGTCATAGGAGAAGAGCAACAAAAATACCGGTTGCACCACGGACACGGGATGTCCGTGGTTTTACCGAAAACAATAGCGAAGCATGCTGCGATTTCTGCCAATTTCAGTCGGATTTGCAACTGAGGAAATATTCTGCTACCTAAATCTATAGTTTCTATCTAGGATAGGATCGTGGTCTCCAACCTGAAGATCTTCAACTGTTGTAGAACTACAACTCCCAGCATACCCTTTGATCCTTATAAAGAAAATTGTAGTTTTGCAATGGATATTTCACTCATTAACCTCTTGGAGGATTGCATCAGACGTTCACTAGACTAACGTTCTTTCATATGGGGAGTTCACAGCAAATGCATTATAGAGTATAAGGCTGGGTTCACACAACCTATTTTCAGACGTAATGGAGGAGTTTTACGCCTCGAATTACGTCTGAAAAAACGGCTCCAATACGTCGGCAAACATCTGCCCATTGCTTTCAATGGGCTTTTCGATTGTACTGTGGTGACGACCTGTCATTTTACGTGTCGCTGTCAAAAGACGGCGCGTAAAATTACAGCCTTGTCAAAAGAAGTGCAGGACACTTCTTGGGATGTAATTGGAGCCGTTTTTCATTGACTCCAATGAAGAACAGCTCCAAATTACGTCCGTAAAAGACGCCCCGCAAAACGCGAGTACATGCAATTACGTCTGAAATTCAGGAGCTGTTTTCTCCTGAAAACAGCTCCATAATTTCAGACATAATTGCAGTTATCGTGCGCACATACCCTTACGTGAATAGTCCTTATGATTATTTTTGAACTTCTAGTTCCAGAACTTCATTCTGTTCATTGAATGCAGAACAAGCAGGGGGGAAAGTAGGTTAAAAATACCATTGTGTATAGTGTTAGACTGCAAACAAGGGAAGAAATAACCATGACACGTTCCCTAGGCTTAGTTATATGTATAACATCATTTACATTTACAGTGGTTTTCTCTTGACATTTATTCATGCCATATCGGAAACAAAGCGGGCGCAGTTCACTTCCGAAGGCATTCCTATTCAGCTTCCCTCAGCCGTGCTCAGCTCACTCAGGAGATACTAGGTCAAGCGTTTGGGAACCAAAGACGCAAGGTGCTCAGAAGGACACCATGGACCCTTTGTTTTATTAACAGATGCACAAAACTTAGAGAGGTTTTCCCACGAGAGACATTTATGACATATCCACAGGACATGTCATAAATGTCAGGTGAGGGACCCGCATCTGTCTATCTCCAGAACGTGGCCCCCTAAACCCCGTTCTGCCACTCTCTACTGCGGCTGAACCAGGTGAATTCTGACCATGAAAAAGGTTATATGGTCGGGAGTTAAGAAAACAGCGTAGCTCGCATGCTACACTGCATCCGTAACTGCCATTCACTACTATAAGAGTTACCGACCATACAACCAGGAAGTGGCCGGGAGGCAACGAGAGCACAGAGTGGCAGAACGGGGTTTAGGAGACCCCATTCTAGAGGTAGGTGCGGGTCCCAGAGGTGGGACTTGTATCTATCTGACATTTGTGACATATCCTGTGGATATATGATAAATGTTTCTCATGGGGGAAACCCCTTTAAGGAAGCACTCCAGGTTTTTTCCACCCCCCCCCCCCTTCATTTGCAAATGTAATTTAGTGTAATGTGGGCATGTGTTATGACTTAGCTGGTACTGGGGTCACGTGATCTTCATTCTGCTGTAGAAACCGGAAATTTGGCACTTAATGCAAGTCAATGAGTTTCAAAGACTTGCATTAAGAGACAGACATCTGGTTTCTACAGTAAATGTTGTCAATAAAACTGTCCACATTACACTACATTACATTTGCAAACGGGGGAAGAGGCAGAAAAAAATGGAGTGCGTCTTAAAAATTGCAACATCAGACGTTAAAGCAGTAGTCAAAGTTTGCTAATTAAAGGGGTATTCCTATCTTAAACATTAAAGCTCTTTTCCAGCCACTAAAAATGTATGGCCTACCCGAAGGATAGCCCATCAATAGCTGATGGGTCAGGGTCCGAATTTCGGGACCCCCATCGATCAGCTCGTACGAGCGCTGCTTCCCCTTCATTTCTTCTTGCTCACTGTGAATCGTCGACGCACATTTAGCGGTGAATCACAGGTATTGCAGCCTTTTCTCCCATTGAAGTGAATAGGAGAAGGCTGCAATACCTGTGAATCGCCGCTCAATCCGTGTCGACGACGTGTCGTATGAGCGCTGCTGGCCCTTCAAAACAGCTGATCGGCGATCCCAAAAGTCGGACCCCAACCCATCAGCTATTGATGGCCTATCCTGATAGGCCATCAATTTTTAGTGGCCCTTTAATGGTATATTCACAGAATAGGCCACAAATCCCTAATAGGTGCAGGTCCCACCTATTGGCGTTATTATTTGTGCACAGTATAGCAGGATTATATATTCTGTATTTGAAGTTGTAAGAAACTATTATAGCTCTCCTATCTGTTAGCAGGTCCTGTCATCATAAGTTTATCCTAGACTGTGGCTACTTCTGTCTCCAGTCCTGCGCAAAATGCACTTGACAGCTGCGTGTGGCAGCATCATATGATGCGTGGCTGCGTGCTTTTCGCGCAGCCGCCATCATTATGACACTCCATTTGGATGTTTGTAAACAGAAAAGCACGTTCGTCTGAATAAGGCCTTAGGGTGGATTTACATGCAGATGTACTTGCTGAAGAAACAATCCTGCAGTGTGTGAATCCATCCTTAAAGGGGTTTTACGAAATTAAACAAAAAGTCTGTTTTTTCTCCAAAAACAAATTCACTCTAGTCTATGGGAAATTTCTGGTATTGCAGTTTCAGCGGGAAAGAAAATTGGCCCTTTTCATTTTTACAACCCTTCAACCTGCATCCAATTTTGGCCTTAGGTGTTGTTTTTGTTTTTTTTCATTTTTCCCTCTTGTCCTTCTGAGGGTCATAACTTATTTTTTTAAGTCAATGTAGCTGTATGACATATTGTTTTTTGTGCAATGAGTATCATTTTTTGTGACCACTTGCTTGAAATATAGCTTTAGCTTAGCTGCGAACACCACGCTCAACCTCTTGTTCCATTTTCACTGAAGACACTAGCAAAAAAGTTTTACCATTTTAATTCAATATTAACAATGTTATTTAGCGAAGGTCCTTTGTAAAGAAAATGGATGACGCATGTGCAGTTTAGTTTTTCTGCTCCGTCACAGGAGCAGAAAAACTAAATTGAGGAAGTATCGGATCTGTTGCGCTGACATCGGATCGGACACTAACCATGCCCGGCGGTCCCCAATGACGTATAACAGATTCCGTTGCTTTGACAAGAAGAACAGCACCGCATATTGCACTATTCTTCCAGTCAAATATGATGCAATCTGCGACGGAGGCTACTGACTGAGCATTCAACGCAGAAGTGAACAAAGCTTTTATGCTTTTATGTGACTGTTTTTGCATTTGTGACAGCATGTTTTATGGGAATTACACCACGTCACTACTCAGGCTGTTATTTAGGCATAATTGGCCGCATCCTTAAAACTTCTGATCGCCTTTAAAGCGCACCAGGATGTAAATGTGTGGTTATGTATAAGGGCCGGTGTGATAGGACTACAGAGTTTGTGACTGGAGATGACCAGCAACATCATCAACCCTTCCCTCATAGTTCTGCTCCCACCCTCCCTGTGTCAGTCTTTATAACTGCTTTTGTCTTTGTGAAAGCTGGAAATCTTGATCAGTCAGTATAATAGACAATATTTAGGTGATTATATTCAGTTTCCCTGTAAGGCTTCATTCACATCAGCATTGGAAGCTCTGTTAGAGGCTTCCATCACAGATCCAGTCAAAAAATGTCGGACAAAATAGCGCAGCATGCAGCACTATTTTGCTGGTAAAACTATGGACTCCAAGGCGGAAACCCAACGGATCCTATTAAAGTCATTGGGTTCTGTCCAGCGCCGATGGTGTCAGTCATGCAACGGATCCGGCACTTCCATTATAATCGTTGTTCTGCTCCTATGATGGAGCAGAGCAACGGAAACACCAAAAGCAGATGTAAACAAAGCTTAAGGCATAAAAACAGATTTACACTTTTTTAACAAGTCTAGAGGGGACCGGTGCATGGCACAGGCATTCATTTATGCAATAGTAAGATTTTCTCCAAATAGGGTTTCACTTACCAGGCACCGATGTGCCAAAGGCCACAAATACCACAGCAGTTACAGAATCTTTCAAACCTATGGTGCAGCCAAAATGAGAAGCAAGGTCCCCGATGATGGCAGTGAGGATTCCAATGATGCCTATTGATACAACAAAGCACGCCCATCCATTCATATATTCCGTAGGGGGGACACACGCAAAAAGTACTTTCCAGAAGACGGTCAGAAAGTGCATAACGTAGTCAAAACAAGATGGCAGCCGCTCCTCTCCGGACTCATCTTCATCTTCATCTCCAGCTACATTTAATGACAAGAAAATTGGCAGCTTTATCAACTTGAATACAAAGTAAGATTAGTTTTCCTAACACATTCTGAGATATTATGAAATTAATCAGCACAGAACTTTGGAGCTAAAAATGATATGGTAATAAAAGGTGGACATTTACTATGCCCACCTCTGCAAGCAAGTTTTTTGTTTTTTTTTTTATTGTCCCAATGCACCTAAAATAAAAATATGAACCAACTTTGCTTATAGTCTTACTAAAAATCTTTTACCATTTTGTATCTACAGCTAAGCAGACCTATGTGTCTCAATGGTAATAGACCACAAACATCCTGTGTAGTCTTATCCTGCAGTCATACTCCTTCCATCTGTCCCCTACTTCTTGCAAACCTACCAAATGTATATTGGCAAGAAGAAAGGGATAGTAAGTATGACTGCAAAATCAGACTACACAAGGTTTGTTTCAATACCTATAAATTCCAGGCCAACAGAAAACCTGTTTTAAGCAATAACATCCATATATATCACCAATGGAAATAGAAACCTATCAAGATATATATGGATAACAAATCAAAAGTATAAGTCACCAATAGTACAAGTAAAGCACTAACCAATATATCAAAAAATATCTTTATTCAGAAAATATTTAAAAACATACATAGACCATCACATACACTATAAAACAACACATAATAAAAATGTGGTAGTGGTGTAAGGGAGCGGTAAATGTATCATATTACACA
This sequence comes from Rhinoderma darwinii, assembly GCF_050947455.1. Classification (NCBI taxonomy): domain Eukaryota; kingdom Metazoa; phylum Chordata; class Amphibia; order Anura; family Rhinodermatidae; genus Rhinoderma; species Rhinoderma darwinii. The sequence continues at coordinate 57,876,576 of NC_134698.1, forward strand.
TACATGTGATCAGTCAATGTATTATCAAGGTATTGAAAATACTGTACAAAAATATTACAAAGCGTTATCGATGTATAGATCTGTAATCACTGGATACAGAGTAAAAATGAAAAGGTCAGAGAGTTATCCAAGATATAGAGACCAAGATCATATAGGATACCACCCCTTGAAAAAGCTGGCGGAAAAACGTACGTCGGGGTGTCTTGTTGTGGTCTGTGGTTGATCTATTAAGGGGCAGACATGCAAAACATGGGGTGGTATCCTATATGATCTTGGTCTCTATATCTTGGATAACTCTCGTATCACGCTATGGAAATAAAGATAAAAACAAAGCGCACATCGTGCCTGAATTTGTATGTATAACGAAAAAATGTATATGGTCAAGGGTACTGACCTGGTGATGTTATGCTAGGAGCACAACATCCCACACGTGCATTCAGAGGTAGCTCTGTCAGAGTCGGTTGCAGCCACAGTTCCCAGTCCGGAGATTTGAGGTTCAATATCCGCTGAATAAATCCAGTGTAAGGAAAAAAAATCGGGGAAATCCAAGGGCGCAGCCGTATCCAGATAAAATGGTTTTTATTTTGTACATAGAACAACAAAAAGGATTGTGTTTCGAAGCCGTACCGGCTTCGAAACACAATCCTTTTTGTTGTTCTATGTACAAAATAAAAACCATTTTATCTGGATACGGCTGCGCCCTTGGATTTCCCCGATTTTTTTTCCTTACATTGGATAACTCTCTGACCTTTTCATTTGTTCTCTGTATCCAGTGATTAAATATCTATATATCGATAACTCTTTGTGACTTATACTTTTGATTTGTTAACCGTATATATCTTGATAGGTATTCTACACAAGGTTTGTTTGTTTGTCGTCTGTTACCATGGAGATGCATAGGTCTACATAGGAGTTGTAGACCTAAAACAATAGATTTTTTTTAAATCTATTTTCAAAACTATTTGCAAAAACGGAAGCTGAACGCCTACAAACATCTGCCCATTTAAATCAATTGGAAAAACAGCATTTAGTTCATATGGGGCGTCTTTTTACGCATATATTTTAAAAAACAGAGCGTAAAAAGACGCTCCGTAAAAAGAAGTAGTATGTCACTTCTTGAGGCGTTTTTTGGAGCCGATTTTCCATTGTACACTATGAAAAACGCCTAAAAATACGCTGTTCACACGCAGTGAGCAAAAACGTCTGAAAATACAGAGCTGTTTTCAGGCGAAAACAGCTCCTGATTTTCAGAGGTTTTTTAACAACTCGCGTTTTTCGCTGCGTTTTTTACGCCGTTTTTGGAGCTGTTTTTCAATGGAGTCAATGAAAAACGCCTCCAAAAACGTCCCAAGAAGTGTCCTCCACATCTTTTCACGAGCCGTATTTTATACCCCATTCACACATTCAGGTAAAGATCAGCATGGAATAATGAACGTGCTATGGATTTTAAAATCTGCAAAATAGCGCCATTAAATTAATTGAATTACAATAGGGCTAACCTGCGTGCAGATCCACTTGCCAATTCATGGCAGAGATCTGAGTGCATGTGGATTTCTTCCATGGATTTTCTGACAAATCCATGCCTTGACTTGTGTACATACCCTAGCTACATTCTTGATCCCGCAGCACTCCGTGTTTCAAGGGTGCGTGAGTAGGCTTCCACGCCAACGTATAAAAAATGGGAACCCAGCACTCCAATGGTGCCATTACCTAACAGCGACCGAGGTCGAACGCACTGCATATCCTTCTCCACGGTCATAATCCGTGTCTGAAGAAGGTCGAATGTATAGACCGAAACGTTAAAAACCTATTTTTGGATTACTACTTTTAGCTATATGTGAAATAAAATATCCCTTATTGCCTAATACCTTGGAGTGCTGAGTTCCAATTTTTTATACCCTAACTACGGCTTTACAGCAGTCTGTTATCTGTGCCATACAGATTTACTGGGCAATGGTGCGGAATTTGATACCTCACATTTTGTCAGAACAGTCCAACAGCTAAAATGAGCAATACTGGAAACTTTTGGAAATCCGCTATTAATCAGCAAGGAAAAGCATCTATGGCGTTCATGTGCCCTAATAATGTATATGGCCAGGGGTCGTGCTGCCATTAATCACAGGAGAACTACCAGAAGATTATATCACAGCGGATCTGTCAGCATACTATGCTGCCATGTTTTTAAGGGCAGAGTAATATGGGGACAGGCCACTTGGCTAAAAGGAGCTATCTGAGAAAACAGCGGACTCCTAGCAGTGATCTCAACAGCGTTTGACGGACTGATGTGTATCTGGCTGTATACGTGCAGCCTGGCAATCACTGCTGACAGGGATGAGGAAAGTTCTCCCCACATGAATAAGGCAGACTCCTAACAATATATTTTTTGGGGCCACTTTGGTGAATTGTAAAGCGGACCCGTTCCCAAGCTAATGTGCCCGTAAACAGAGCAGAATTTTAGAATCCCTTTAGAGTCTTTTATATTCTTGTGCCAAATTAGTCATCAGTGGTTGAAGTATTAAGTTTCCTATAAGCTTTTCTGTCCACGTGACAACACTTCCTGGCAGATTCTAGCTCTAGCAGCTCAACGTTATCACAGGGACGATGGACCTACCAGCAAGTATGTGTAATCCAGCTTTAATTTTTCTAGCACAGGTCAGAAATGAATGAAGAGATCAAGCAATGTTTTAGTGCCCCTCTACTAACACTGAACTGCCATTACCCAGGGACAGGGAGTTTTGTCATTGGGACGTAGTCTTAAAAGCTCTTCCTACAGAAGATACATAACACTAAGGGGATTTAATATACAGCGGATGTTTCTCCATAATTCTGTCATGTCTACATATACAGTGTAGACAAACATTGCTCACGTTCCGAACGCGCTCTTTACTGAAAAGTAGGTTCCTTTTTATTTTATTAAAAAGATCGCTTCAAACAAATCCGTGGGTAAAAGTTTTTCATGAATAGCAAAGAAGGCAGATTTTTTAAAGTTCAAATACATTAAAAGTACAGATTAGTTAAAATGGCATGTTCCCCCTTGAATTACAATGAACTTTCTACTTACAATAGCTTTGCATATAGACACGAAGAACTAGATGCCAGGTAATCCTAATTTTGCAGTTCTGATTGCTAAGTGCGCGCGCTAATTAAAATATTTTCTTGCTATACTTGTTCTTTGTGAAATAGGGAAGTCCTGCGGCTGCCCTCGGCTTCCAGACTATATTAGTACAATGGCAATTTACCTTGTATGCGACTGAGCGCGGCCACTCTGCAGTTGCCAGCCTCTTATATGCAGCTCTTGGGTATTCACATTTTCAGTATTGCGATGTACAATTACGCCTTATAATGGGATCAATTCTTTGTGTCTTTTATTTAATTGAAATTACTATTTTAAACTTTTTTTTTTTTTTCAATTTGCAAAGGATGTCAATCCCAAAAGGTTCAAATGGGATCAGTCAGGGTAAATTACTGAAGGCTATGCTTCATATACTGTATAATGTATGGATGACATAGTGCTCATTGGTTAGCACTAGAGATTTTAGATTTTTGGTATGATTTCACGAATAAAAAAACGTGGCATGCTGAAATGCTTTCAGGGGAGAATATGGTTACTCACTGAGGCACCATGTGGCGGCACATAGTATTACATACAGGGTCCATGCACACTTCGGTCTAGTGTCTGAGGGTCCATGTACATGACATTGGACTCTAAAGACATGTTTTGCACATGGTATGTGCTACAATTAGATTATTAACCCGACTGGAGACTGGGTAGAATGGTTCCCTAAGAGCTGCCATGATTACAACTGCATATACAATTAGCACTGCTGTCTTGTACCACTAGGGTCTTGGGTTTAAATCTGACAGGGTAACGTTTGCATGGATTATGTATGTTCACCTTGAGATCAGGCATACTTTCTTCCATAGTGACAAATTGTTTCTCAATTATGTGTATATATAAATCAGATTGGAGGTAAAGACTTATGTTAGTGATTCCATATAATTGCTCATTTACTATTAGGTTGAGGATCTACAGTAATGGAATGGGTGCTTCAGGTTCGGACTATAGAGAGGGCACAATGGTCCTCCACCACCTTGGGGACCTAGAGCGACTCCACTAGAGTTGGTTCTATCTACCTATCTCTCTCTGATATTTATCTATATATCTATTAAACGACCCTTTAAGTAGAACCTTTTGACCTAAGAACCTACACTGAGAAAAGGCCTCTTGTACCCCCCCCCCCTCACCTCTCAGGAAAATGGGGAACCCTTGATGGCTGTTCAGCAATCCTATCCTATGTGTCCAAGAAGAGGTGGAGAAGCATTTGTATGGCTCTTTCTTTTGAGGTTTGTTGCCATAATTCCCATAGAGCTCAGTGGACTGGGCCATGCGCATTCGCCACCATTTCTACTATATGTGGCTGCTCTAGAGGGGTCCGGGATCCAAAAATGGAATGAGAGCAACTGCCAATTTTTTTGCCCAGGGTCCTCCACCAATCTTAATCCAGCCATTGCACTCACTGGTGTCCTAAGCGCCACCATATTAATTTGCTAAATTTTAATGCGAACTGCAGACTTTTGGATGCATGATGGAATTGAACTATGCAAATACTCTTAGATATAGGGTTAAAAAGCTTTTGGTTCCTTTTGTTATACGAACCGTAACCTTACAGATTAACCTGTGATGGTACTCCCCAAATTTTACACTATAGAGACATGGTTTCCATATCTCGTAATGATGAGGGCTAAAAAAACGCTGCATAGACGTTTCAATAAATGGTTCCATGTATAAGTCTATGAACTGGAACCAACATTAAAATAGACCCACAATTGAAAATATATATATATTTAGATGTTTTATAAAGTGAATATGAAATATTTCAAATGAGATTAAAGGGTAACTAAACTTTCAAAAAACTTGTGACATGTCAGAAGTTTTGATCAATGGGGATATGAGCACTGAGACCCCACCGATCTGGCGTGAGCGCTGAGCCGCTTCGTTTTTGATAAGCTTTTCTCAGACAGCCGAGCAATTGGTGTACGGGCTCATAGACTTTCTACTGAGCCCATACACCAATTGCTCGGTTTTTCGAGAAAAGCTAATCAGAAACTAAGCGGCTCAGCGCTCACCCAAGCGCTTCTGCCGCCCGATCAGTGGGGGTCTCAGTGCTCATACCCCCACCGATCAAAACTTCTGACATGTCACTATGACATGTTAGAAGTTTTTTGAAAGTTTAGTTACCCTTTAAGATTTTGCTGTTCGGATAATCCCTCTTACCTGCACTAACAGTAATTGCTTCCATGAATTGATCCCTCCAGGAATTAGTTCCTACCACCAAGGCGAGGTTTGTCTTCTTAATAAGCTTGTCCACTGTACTCTACCAGCAAAGCGATACAGAAAGCAATGGGTTAACAAAAGTACAGACAAAATTTTTACCCTGTGGTTCCATATAAAGGACAGATTTGCATGCATGTCCTAACAATGTGTTGACCTTTAGTATATTTTTACATTTTTTGTGTACCTCAGCTGATTATCACTTTACAATAGTATAAATTCACTCACTTTGAACTCATAAGACTCTTCAATGACCACTTCAAGTTTTGGGTGCTCCCCCAGAACCGGTTTTCCCATCTCAGCGATTCGTCTGGCTTCTTCTTCATCCATTGACAGTTTCCTGTCCGCCAGTTCAACAGCTAGAAAACAAGAATTAATTTTGCTTAGACTTAAAGAGGCTCTGTCACCAGATTTTGCAACCCCTATCTGCTATTGCAGCAGATAGGCGCTGCAATGTAGATTACAGTAACGTTTTTATTTTAAAAAAACGAGCATTTTTGGCCAAGTTATGGCCATTTTTGTATTTATGCAAATGAGGCTTGCAAAAGTACAACTGGGCGTGTTGAAAAGTAAAAGTACAACTGGGCGTGTATTATGTGCGTACATCGGGGCGTTTTTACTACTTTTACTAGCTGGGCGTTCTGATGAGAAGTATCATCCACTTCTCTTCAGAACGCCCAGCTTCTGGCAGTGCAGATCTGTGACGTCACTCACAGGTCCTGCATCGTGTCGGCACCAGAGGCTACAGTTGATTCTGCAGCAGCATCAGCGTTTGCAGGTAAGTAGCTACATCGATTTACCTGCAAACGCCGATGCTGCTGCAGAATCATCTGTAGCCTCTGGTGCCGGCTCGTCTGACACGATGCAGGACCTGGGGAAGTGACGTCACAGCGTGATCTCTCGAGAACACGGCTGTGTCTGCACTGCCAGAAGCTGGGCGTTCTGAAGAGAAGTGGATGATACTTCTCGTCAGAAAGCCCAGCTAGTAAAAGTAGTAAACACGGAGACAGCAGGTCCTGGGTGTCCCTGATATGCAGTATCAAGCTGCTATCGATCACATCTAAGTTCATAACTTAGATGTGATCGATAACATGTGGATCTGACCCGCTGACAACAAAGCACCCAGTCCTGCAAATCTGACGGATTCAGGTTTGAGCACAAGAGACTGTACAGCTTCTATGTATCCAGGATACATAGAAGCTGTATCTCAAAAAGTAAAAAAAAAATAATAAAAAAACGATTACAAAGTTGTTTAAAATAATATAATAATTTTTTTTATTTTATAAATAAAACAAAGATTTACATAGCCTTTAAGAGATTGTCTGTTTTAGACTATCCCTGTTCATATGCGGACAGTGGTTACAGAGCGTCACTCACTCTAGGGAGTCTGAGTCCGTGGATTACATGGAAAGCACATTTATTTGAATGGGCATTGTAAACCAATTTAATTTGCCTTGAGGTAGTGCTGTAAGGAAACTGAACACTTACTTTAAAGCGGTTGTCTGGTTTCAGCAATTGAATGTATTATATATTTTTTTGTATAATTAAAAGTTATACAATTTTCTAATATACTTTCTGTATTAATTCCTCACGGTTTTCAAGATCTCTGCTTGTTGTAAATCAGTAGGAACCTTTATGGTTTACGTCCAGTGGATATAATTCTGTCCGTGGTCATGTGAGGGACACACAGGTGCAGGGATCGTTACAGTTGATGATTGAAAATAAACCCTCTCATCACAGCTATATGATATCTGATAATCATGTGATTTATGAATTTGACTAGAATGGAAAACTGTTGTCAGTGGGAATAGTAATAGTGTCATAAGCCATCATTTTGTGTTGTCATGTGGACACATCTGCAAATTGTCTGCCTCATATGTATCCAGGGTCAGGGCTGGCCTTAGGTTGGATGGCGCGCGCGCACGCACGCACGCACGCACGCACGCACACACACACACACACACTACATACATATAGGAAAATATTTGGACAAAACAGGAAAATATATATACACACATTCTGCAAATATATACATAAATGTAGATATACAGACACATATATACAGACAGCCGCATAAATACACAGACAGGAAAATATACAAATACATAAAAAGCACATATATAAGCACAAAGACACATTCCCATACAGACCCATACATACCCACACAGGAACATGTATACACAGTGCAGATAATGCAGTATATGTTACCTGCAGTCCTATGTAACAACACAGATAACACACAGGACTGCAGGTAACCTCTACTACATTATCTGTACTCAGAGAGTTATCATTATGTAACACAACAGTTAACAGTGATAACTCTCTGAGTGCACATAAGTGGATGTTACCTGCAGTCCTACACCACATATATGACACTGATAACTACAGTGAAGGAAATAAGTATTTGATCCCTTGCTGATTTTGTAAGTTTGCCCACTGTCAAAGACATGAACAGTCTAGAATTTTTAGTCTAGGTTAATTTTACCAGTGAGAGATAGATTATATAAAAAAAAAAACAAAACAGAAAATCACATTGTCAAAATTCTATATATGTATTTGCATTGTGCACAGAGAAATAAGTATTTGATCCCTTTCGCAAACAGGACTTAATACTTGGTGGCAAAACCCTTGTTGGCAAGCACAGCAGTCAGACGTTTTTTGTAGTTGATGATGAGGTTTGCACACATGTTAGATGGAATTTTGGCCCACTCCTCTTTGCAGATCATCTATAAATCATTAAGATTTCGAGGCTGTCGCTTGGCAACTCGGATCTTCAGCTCCCTCCATAAGTTTTCGATGGGATTAAGGTCTGGAGACTGGCTAGGCCATTCCATGACCTTAATGTGCTTCTTTTTGAGCCACTCCTTTGTTGCCTTGGCTGTATGTTTCGGGTCATTGTCGTGCTGGAAGACCCAGTCACGAGCCATTTTTAATGTCCTGGTGGAGGGAAGGAGGTTGTCACTCAGGATTTGACGGTACATGGCTCCATCCATTCTCCCATTGATGCGGTGAAGTAGTCCTGTGCCCTTAGCAGAGAAACACCCCCAAAACATAATGTTTCCACCTCCATGCTTGACAGTGGGGACGGTGTTCTTTGGGTCATAGGCAGCATTTCTCTTCCTCCAAACACGGCGAGTTGAGTTAATGCCAAAGAGCTCCATTTTAGTCTCATCTGACCACAGCATCTTCTCCCAATCACTCTCAGAATCATCCAGATGATCATTTGCAAACTTCAGACGGGCCTGTACATGTGCCTTCTTGAGCAGGAGGACCTTGCGGGCACTGCAGGATTTTAATCCATTACGGCGTAATGTGTTACCAATGGTTTTCTTGGTGACTGTGGTCCCAGCTGCCTTGAGATCATTAACAAGTTCCCCCCGTGTAGTTTTCGGCTGAGCTCTCACCTTCCTCAGGATCAAGGATAACCCACGAGGTGAGATTTTGCATGGAGCCCCAGATCGATGTCGATTGACAGTCATTTTGTATGTCTTCCATTTTCTTACTATTGCACCAACAGTTGTCTCCTTCTCACCCAGCGTCTTACTTATGGTTTTGTAGCCCATTCCAGCCTTGTGCAGGTCTATGATCTTGTCCCTGACATCCTTAGAAAGCTCTTTGGTCTTGCCCATGTTGTAGAGGTTAGAGTCAGTGATTAATTGAGTCTGTGGACAGGAGTCTTTTATACAGGTGACCATGTAAGACCGCTGTCTTTAATGCAGGCACCAAGTTGATTTGGAGCGTGTAACTGGTCTGGACGAGGCTGAACTCTTAATGGTTGGTAGGGGATCAAATACTTATTTCTCTGTGCACAATGCAAATAAATATATATAATTTTGACTATGTGATTTTCTGTTTCTTTTTTTATATAATCTATCTCTCACTGGTAAAATTAACCTAGCCTAAAAATTCTAGACTGTTCATGTCTTTGACAGTGGGCAAACTTACAAAATCAGCAAGGGATCAAATACTTATTTCCTTCACTGTATACCCACACAGGTGCATATAAACACACACGCACACACATATACACAAACACAGAGACATACATACAAAAGACACATATACACACACATAGACACTTTCCATCTCTCCTTGCTGACAGGCTTCTTGCAGGGGCGGGCTCTGGGTGGCTGCCTCTGCTCATTTCCTCAGTGTGTGTGTAACCAAGGGCAGAGAACAGAGCAAAGGAAGAGCCCAATAGTGCCCCCTACATGCTGGTACGGTGCAGCGCCCTGTACACTCACGCAGGTCGCACACCCCTAAGGCCGGCCCTGTCCAGGTTTAAACTAGACCTCCTCTCTAAATGAACATGGTATGTATGCGGCATATTTTTCATTTGTCATATAAATTGTTGGAATTTATGTCTCAGATTTTTAAATAGCTGTGTAATTTACATAGTGTGTTCTCATTTACACCACTTAGGCCCTGTTCACATCTGTGTAGAATGCAGCGCTATTGTTTCTGGTAATTTCTGCCGGATCTGTGATAGAGGCCAATGACTGACCCTCCAATGCAGATGTGAATAGCCCCAAAGAATAGATATGTATGCAATAGTAAGTCAAAAATACTTCAATATAAAGATACAATTTAGGGCATGTTCAGACACTGCAGAATTTCAGTGTGGATGTTCACTGCTCTAAAGTCCAATGACCGTGTGCAATTTATAGATTTAAAGAACCTAGCAATGTTCTCCTTTAAATTTTTACCATCAATGTTTTACATGTATAAATAGGAATGCTAGGAGTTGGTGGGGAAAGTAGCGACAAGTAAAAGAATGACTGTCCATCTGACAACTATCCGATCAGCGACTGAGGAATCTGAAACAACCGCCTTGGACACCAATAGGGCTTGTCCCAATCCTGTGATATTGTATGCCCTATCTCTTAAAGCTGGCCATACACATGAGATGTATGTCGGCGGGACCAGCCGACCATCTAGTGTGTGTGGCCATGTCTGACACTTTCCCCGACGGCAGATGTTGGGCAAGAGAAGGGTCGGGTATGTTGAATCTCAATATGCCCGATACTTTTGTTCATTTTGGGATAAGCTGCCGCCAGCGGCATTCTCCCTTCTCCATATTGAAATCACACGCACTCTCAGTCAAGCGTGCGTGTGTATGGAGGAAACGTTAGGAATAGCCGAACAGTTATATCTCAAGTATATGGCCAGCTTTAAAAGGCTATATATACATTTGAGGGCTTTCTTTATTTATTTATTTATTTATTTTTAATAATCAGGTCAGTGTTATTAGTTTAACTTTGTAAATAATTTTTATTAAAAAATGGTTTTACTTTTGGAGATACAGCTGTTCTGTACAGCTGTATAGTTCGTTTTACACTGAATCAGTCAGTTCCGCGGACCTGACAGGCTGTGTCGGCGGATCCTGCGTGTCTCTGACACGCAGGATACACCTGTAATCGATCACATCTTAGTTCATAACTATGTATTAAAAAATTAATGACTATTTATAAAATAAAAAAAAAGGGGCCTCAAGGATGTACATAGGCTTTAAGTTAAGTTTGAATCACACATGTAGTTCTTGTTGTGGTTTTTAGAGCCAAACACAGGAGTGGATCCAAAAGGGAGGAGACAGATCAGTCTTTCCTCTATACTTTTTCTTCCATTTGGATTTACGACTCAGGAAACTGCATCAAAAACTGCATGTGTGATTCCAACCTTACAGCTGTGTTGTTGCACCTAAATGTTTGCACATCACAAGATCCATTTTACTGCTAATGCTTGTTCATGGAGATTGCAAGGATCTATGCTTGCTTTTATGACTTTGTAAGGCCCCATGCACACGACCGTGCCCGTAATCACAGTCCGTGATTACGGTGACGGGCGCGGACAACCACCCGCATTTTTCAGGCCATGCTACCATATAAAAGTATGGGAGCACGGCCCATAAATAGCAAAAAATAGGACATGTCCTATCTTTTGCGGAGCCTTTCTACGGCATGGACACCTTCCCGTAAATATACAGGTATTAAAATACATTTTCCCCATGTTTTATATTTGTGCACCTTGTGTAGAATTCAAAATGTACAATTCTAGGCAGAATTTGGTTGTAGTTCACAGCATATATTTTAAATCTCTATGGGGCAAATTTATTAAAGCCAAAACCCTTTTCACATCACATTTTTGGACTATGTTTACCGTGTACGCCAAGAAAACTCTTGATATACACGCTAAATGTGTCCATTGTGCTCCATTAGCGTGTCTTTTTGGCCTCCACTGGGCTGGTATACTTCATTCTATACATTTAACAAAAATCAAAAACATTTATGCTATAGTAGTAGACTACGCTATTACATAAAACAGGATCCCATAAAAAAGAAAATGTATGCGGCCAGGTCATTGTTTTTTTTTTTTTCAACATGGGAACCTAAGGGTGATGTATGCCACTGTATGGCATACATCACAAGCATCTGTTAAATGTATACGTCCTGAGCTTTTCCCAAGCTTTTCATGACGCATACGTTAAACTGAGCCATAATAGCCTATGGGTGACGGATGACACTATTAGGCATCATTCTCATTCTACGTTTAACGTAGAGGTTGACTTATCATTGACCCTTGTAAAAGGACCTTTACCTATTAGGGCATATGGACGTCACAGAAGGGGGTACCACACTCGGGAACCCCTCTTACATCTTTATGACCTATGCCTAGGCAGCCGCTCAAGAATAACCCAGAGTTCAAAGGCTAGGTATAGGGAGTCAGGTGGAGGGGAAGAAAGGGCTACACAAACACATAAGGGCACCAATACTTGAATATTACTAGTGACTAACACATGTGCAAAAAGAGAAGGGGGACCCTGCCATCTGTCCAGTAGTAAAAAAAATTGTCAATGTTTTTTAGAATCCTGATAATAGTGAAAGGAAGGCCTTAAAGAAGCCCATGTTCTGCTGACCACTCCTGGGGGGGGGGGGGCAATGGACGGAAATGGGGATTTTCCTGCTCCTCTGCCCCCCGATTGCACCTCTGGCAATAAATTTTTTGAAAATTGCTGTTTACATACTATAAACCATGAAGTGGCTCTAAACCTGTAGTACCAGCATCATGGTCTCCCTGCCCCGCTGCTTACTCTTGTAGTCAGGGACAGTGTTAGGGGGACAAACTGGGCAATAGCCCAGGGCCCACATCCTCTCGGGGTCCCCCTGCCGACTATAGCAGCCATAGCGGCTGCTATGGTGCCCACGACATGATGGGGCCCAAGCCGCCCGGCACATAACATTTATGCCCCGTGGCGTCGTTAGCACCGGAGGGGGCCCATAGCGACTGCCACATTCAATTGTATCTGCATTCTCAGGATGCCGATACAATTGAATAGTATAGGCTGCAGGCCACATTAGGCTGGCAGCCTATAAGATGCTGTGACGTTATTGCATCACACTGGCCTACGCAAGGGTCCCATCTGAGACGGTGGAGTGGTCTGTCCGTAGTGGGAACGGGGCTAGGGAAGTACAATTTTTTCTGGATTCTGCGGCCAGGTCTAGATGTAGGTGCGGGTCCCAGAGCTGGGATCCGCATCTATCAGACATTTTTGGCATTTCCTGTGGATGCGCCATAAATATCTAAGGATGGAAAACCCCTTTAAGTTATATGGTCTGCAGAGCGATTGTGTAGGACTGGTGTCTACCACTATATGGTCACTATGTAGTTGTAATACTGGTCTTTGGTTTACTACACACATTTTACTACACAATTAGGAGTGGGTGCATTATTTCTATATAGCCGACGCGTGGGCCCCAATAATTATTTCCTCTAGTGGGCCCAAGGTCCTCCAGTCCTACACTGTGTAGTACTGTAATTTAAAAGGTAATGCTGGCTAGAACTACCTTATATACTACAAGAATTAGTTCACACTGAACTTAGGTTTAGCTATAAAACTGAACTGTGACTCCGCAAACAAGAACCGTAGAGAAGACAAGCGATAATTTGGTAAATCAAGATCTTCTAAACATTGATTATTTTCTAAGGACACCCCCTAGAGCTGCAGCTGTCAGGCTCGCTCATTCTACATGTCGACATTTGTCACCATTTAACGGTCTGTAGAAGTCTCATTTCTAACTGCATCATCGGCATAAAACTGCAGTTTAACAATTTCAATTAATTATAGGAGTCAGATAAATGTCTCTTCTTGTTCATGCTTGATGCACCCGGTTACTGATCTAAACAGGACCCACATGTCACAAGTAAATACTGCGCACATGTCCTAGGAGAAAACAAGGAATTAATTGGCAACAACTCTGGCCAAGGAAATGTGATCTGAAATTGTACATACGCCTTGCTTTCAGGATTTAGATTTTAATTTGGCAGTTGAGTGAAATGCTAAAATAATTAACCCTAGCTGAAATCCATCAGCCGGAACTTGTTACTGCGTATTTGTTTCAAAAGAAATACCTTGACCAAATTTATTTTTTGGATCCAAAACATTCCATTAGTGTTAAGGTGGTTTTATACGGGGAGATATTCGCCCATGTTTACCACCTTTAAAACAAGCGCTGATCGACAATACAGCTAGTCTATTGGCTACTGACTCTACTCCCTTCAAACGGAGCAAAGATCGTTACGTATGAGGACGTATAATCATTACTATGATCGCACGTCTCTATACATTTCCATCACGTCGGCAGCACATCTCCCTGTTTTCACAGTGCTGCCGACAATTATATTTTCTGCTGTAGAAACGATACGATCAGTCAATGAACGAGCATTTGCGCGTTCATCTTTGATCTTTGCCATGATTACACAGGGCAATGAACGTGAACGAGCGTTCTTATGAACGCTCGTTCACCCGATCATTGGCCTGTGTAAAATGGCATTAATACACTTAAATAGGTTGCCTTATCTAGACAACCTCTTTCCTTGTGCCCCAAATAAGGAGCAGCTGTCGCAGACCAGGTCGATCTGTATAATAAATGAACAGTCATTCATTTAGAATGGCCACAAGTACTACTACATTTCCCCATGAATCTCATATTAAAGGGGTTGTCTGGGAGTTTGGTGGGTGGCCAAAGTTTAATATTTTAAAGCACATACAGTTTAACTTTTAGGACTTGGACAACCCCTCAAGGGTGGCTTCACGGGCTGTGGTTGGAATCTTTGCATCACATGATCTTTAATCACATGATTTGCAATTTGAAACACAAAAAGCAGGGGTAGTAAAGACACTATTTTGAAGGAAAAAAAAACGCCATAAAAATACATGCAGCATTTCACGAAAAAAAGTTGTTGTTTTCTTGTTAAAATGCTTTCTTTTGGGGGGGGGGGGGGGGCAAATAAAGGCCACACAAAAAAAGTGTGCGTAAAGGAAGCCTAAGGCCAAATGCACACGATGCGTATGATGTGCGGATTTGCCGTACGTATTTTAGTGCGGAAAATCCGCAGCGTAATACAGTACCAGCAAAGTAAAAGAGATTTCATGGAATCTCATCTACACTTTGCGCTTCTTTTCTGCACGTAAATTGACCTGTGGTGCGTATTCTAAAATCTGCAGCATGGCTATTTATCTTGCATTTTCACTTGCAATTTGTATCTGACTACACCTAAAAACGAGGGGTTCAGTGTCAGTGGGTCCTGCGTGTCGAGCGGTTACCGATCACATCTAAGTTGACAACTTAGATGTGATCGGTAACGGCTCAATCCTGCGTGTCAGAGACATGAAGGACCCGCTGACACTGAACCCGTCAGTCCCGCTGACCTAACGGATACAGGTTTCAGTTCTAGTTACAGCTGCTCTGTATACAGGATACAAAGCAGCTGTATCTCAAAAAGTAAAAATAATTTTTAATAAGTAATTAGAAAGTTGCACAAAACACACTGATTTCTAGAAATCCTTACAAATCAAACTGTACATTATGAAATATAGGTATAGGAATACACTAATGCTGTAATCCATCATTCGTAAATGCAATAAAAGTAAATAGATACAAGAAATGGAAATGCAGAAATAAATGAGCTTACCTTGATTCAACAGTAAAGCTTTATAGACAAAGAATAAAAATGAGAGAGAAACAAAAAATTAAAATGATATCAATGCAAAAGAACAAACATAAAATGAAAGAATGGTGAGGTAAAGTGAGGACGAGCAAAGTGTTAATGAGTAAAATGCCGGCAGCTACAAGAATAGACCTTGATTTGTAATGTTAATAGTTGGTCTTTGGTGAGTTCCATCCTCACACAAATATTTTTTTTTAGGACCAGTTGCCCCATCTAAGAAAATGAGGTGGAAATGGGATAGCGATCAGTGATTGTAAGATGATGCCCCCATGCTTTACATGCTCCAAAGGACTTTGATGCTTCCTTCTTACCACAGACTGGGGGAGAAGTGAAGGAGTTTCCCATAGCAACCAATCCGATTGCATCTGACATTTTCAAAAGGGTCTCTGAAAAAATTAGAGCTGGAATCTGATTGCTTGCTATGGGCAACTGCTCAATTTTTTCTTTGCACCAATTTTGATAAATGTCTTCCACCGCACCAATAGTGGTAATGTCAAAGGGTATGGGGTGCTGCTGCATTTTTGTTTTTGCACTGCAGCCACACTAGATTTTGTACCTGCCCATTTATTTTACTTTGTTAGGAGGTGCTGAACAACTTTGCCTTTTGCACGGTACCAGAAGATAGTGGGCGCACATTCACTCGCTAAATGGCTTTTCAATCGAAGGGCCAAAAGATTAACTTAGCTGTCTCAGCGCTTCGTACTGTCCAAGAGGACTCCTTTCATTTACTCAGACTCATTCAGTTTTCAAAGAGTCTAAGCAGCTGAAAAGGGCATAGATGCCTCCAATAAATTTCCAAATCTGGAACAAAAAATTACAATGAGAGCAAATGAGCCCTTGTGAGCACTTTATACTTACCAAAGGGGGGAGGCACATGATCGCTTCTTTCAACTGCTCATACTCATTCTGTTTACAACTGTTTAGTTCTTGCAAATGCACCCACTATGTTTTATTTAGCAGGTCAACTTATAGATAGCCTAAAATAAAAAGCTGTCTTTAGGAAATTACCAGTAAGACCTTGTGCACATGAGCGTAAGGGTTTTTACTGTCCGCAAATACGGATCCGACGGCTACAGATACACATCCGAATCTGTGCCGCAATGGGTGAATCTGTGGGTGAATCTGTGCCGCAATTGCGGACAAGAATAGGACTTGTGCTATATTTTGCAGACCATTTCTACAGTCTGGACACACATCAGTAAATATACGGAACGGTGTCCACGGCCAATAGAAATGAACGGGTCAGCAATTTCATCCGTAATTACAGATTACATAATTACGGATGAAAATTACGGTCGTGTGCATGGGGCCTTACTTTTAGTATTTCTCAATGTATACCTTAGCCAGAAGCCTCCAATGTTTTGCCAGTGTATAGGTATCCAGTGGCATATATTGCTTCTAGGCTCCCATTATATATGTTTTATAAGCGCAGAAGGCAACATAGTGTAGAATCGCAATGTGAACATAGACTTAGGTGTGGTTACAATAGTTCTACAATTAAACACTACTTATGAGGTATGACCAATATCCATGAGTCACTGGTTCCTAATGGTTTTGGTCATCATTAGATCGCAGAATATCGATCTTCACTGTGTCTAGGCAACATGTGCGGTGTACAATGAACTCATATTGTCTTTCAGATCAGCTGTCAAAATTATAGATTGTGGTTGCAGGATATTCACTAACAAGACTTATCCATATCCCTTTATATGTTGCAACTCATAATGTCCTGCTACCCCCGCTCTCATTATACAGTAATCCACATTGTTATTCCATGCTGCTGAAACAGGGGTTTTCCAGCCAGTAAATATTGATGGCCTATCTTCCGAATAGGCCATCAATAGCTAATGGGTCGGGTCCGACTTCTGGGACCCCCGCCAATCTGCTGTAATGAAGGGACCGCAGCGCTCGTATGATTTCTACTTGCTCACTGTGAATCTTTGACACACATTTAGCGGCGATTTAAACACAGGTATTGCATCTTCAATTGGAGAAAAGGCTGCAATACGTGTGAATCGCCGCTAAATGCATGTCGAATATTCACAGTGAGCAAATAGAAATGAAGGGGAAGCAGTGCTTGTGTGAGCGCTGCACCCCCTCAAAACAGCAGATCGGCGTCATTCCCTTGCAGTTTATTGCCGGCAGATGTAAAGCTAATGTCCCAAGTTACAGCTCCTTTACTGTTACACATAATTCCGAGTTTATATTAAATTTCATAACACAATATAATGGAGCATTATACTCGTTAAAGGTAGGGGAAACATGAATGTAGATAAAAGGGATATCAGAATTGCAAGGATAAAAGCTGAAGAATGGGCAACAGAGACCTGGAATATTTTTACAATTAGGCCAGGGCTACACAGTGACTTGGTCGCATGCCAAAAAAAGTCTGCGATTTGTCTGTGACTTCCTATTGCATAACTATTTTAGGGTGTGATTTAGTTGCGAATAAAAAAAATTATTGATAAAAAAATAAAAATAATAAATTGCTGACATGTCACAAATAAGTCACAATTCGTGTTCTGCAACAAAAAATTCAGCCGGGCAGATCCGGACAG
Source organism: Rhinoderma darwinii (assembly GCF_050947455.1). Classification (NCBI taxonomy): domain Eukaryota; kingdom Metazoa; phylum Chordata; class Amphibia; order Anura; family Rhinodermatidae; genus Rhinoderma; species Rhinoderma darwinii. Next base: position 57,894,471 of record NC_134698.1, read on the forward strand.
TGACATCAGCGGCAACTCCTGAAGGGGAATCCCCATGTGTTCGGGGATTCTGCTTCAGGAGTTTCCCCTGATGTCACTGCCCAGATATGGACAGAGACATCAAGCGCTCTGTCCAGGAGCGGAATCCCCGAACACACGGGGATTCCGCTCCTTCAAGGAGCTAAAGTGCGGCTAGCACATAGCAGAGTGGGGAGATACCTCCCCGCTCTGCTATAGTGGCGTCGCTACAGTAGTAGCAGCCACAGCAGCAGCAGCTGCAGCTGCTAGTGGCGCCATCGAAGGTGTCGCCGGGCCAGGGTGCTTTTAAAACAAGCAGGGGAAGGGAGCTAGCGCAGCGCTCCCTTCCACCTGCTGTACACCCCGGCCCTGTCACACAGTGTACAGCGATGCCATTCGTCAGAATGGCATCAACTCCTCCTCCTCACATGCACTCTGCGCTGTGAGGAGGAGGAGATAGAGCGCAAGCGCCGGAAAACCCGGCCATCACTCGGGACACATCCCGGTGATGGCCGTGTATTACCCGGCCCCATAGACTTCTATGGGAGCCGGGCGGCCGGGTACCCGGGCGAAAATAGAGCATGTCCTATTTTTTGACGGCCGGTTTTCCCGGCCGTCAAAAAATCGGTCGTGTGAATAGCCCCATTAGGGGTCTATTATTCCTAATGCAGCCAGGTGCCGGCCGATTTATGAACGGCCGGCACCCGGCCGGGAAACCCTGCCGTGTGAATGACGCCTTAGAGGATTTTTTTTCTGTGAACACTGTCAAGGAATTTGCTTTCTTGTACTAAGCCATGCACACTAGTAAACAAGACCAGTAAACCAAGATAATCCAGTCAAGATTAAAACGGATTAACCTAATCAGATCTTTTTAGGAATATCGTAATTCTTAACTGGATTTTAGAAAGTCACTTGATATTTTTTTGGGGAGATTTTTTATTATTTAAAAAAAATCTGACATTAAAGTTAGTGTATAAGATGAAACCACTAGGAAAATGACACGTGGCATCATTACAAATTCTACATGTTCATCACACAATAGAACTCCGCCTTTTATCAGCGTGTCTGTTTTAGGTTCAAAATTCTGTGACTATTTAATTTCTTATAAAATCTTATAGAAATCTGAGCTTTTTTTTTTCTGACACAGCACTCCAAATCCCCTGCATACAGGGTTAAAAAGTTGGTGCTACAATATACATTTAACACCTATTCACAGGATAGGTTATAAATGTCTAATCACTAAGGGGCCCAACCGCTGGGACCCCCATGATCACTAAAACTGGGGTGCCAAGCCTCCCAATCTTTCTCACTGCAGTACCACAATAAAGAAGAGTTTGAATGGAGCGGTGGTCACGCATGCGTCCTGCCGCTGCATTCAATGTCTACGAGGCTGACTAAAACAGTGAAGTACTGTACTCAGCTGTTTCTGCCAACCCCAAAAACATTGGAGCGGCAGGACGCATGCATGACCACGCTCCATTCAAACGCCTCCTCTCTGCGGTCATGCAGTGAGGAAGAACCGGTTTTGGTGATCAGTGGCAGTCCCAGCAGTGGAGCCCCTAGCAAACAAACATTTATCACCTATTCTGTGGATAGATGATAAAATGTCCACTCTGGCAAAATCCCTTTAAAAAATTACATGCCAGCTACCTGCAGCCACCACTAGAGGGAGCTTACTGCATATTGTGTAATTTGGTTCCATGTATTACAGTATGCAGTAAGCTCCCTCTAGTGGTGGCTGCAGGCAGCCAGTATGTTCTCTTTTAAATCTGTATTTGTATTAGAAAACCAAAGCTCTGACTGCTATAAAGATTTATTAAGAAATTAATCAGCACAGAATTTTGAATTAATTTTGATCAAGTAAATGTTCATTCTTGAATGCAATTTTTTTTTAAGTCAAAGAAACAAATCAGTTCTCCACAGAGGAGAAGTCACATATTGAAGAAATGCCTGCTAGCTGTTGTCTGAGGGATCGAGGCAGGAGGGCGATTGTTGATGGAACATGTTCTAAATTGCCCAAAGTTTTATTAGAGACATTACACAGAAATCAGTACTTGACCCTGGACTTTTTTAATCTCTCAGAACTTTTGATTTGTTAAGAAAACATTGCATTTTGCCTCCGAGACATGAAGGTTGCAGCTCCTTAAATCACAGATTGGGAGGACATTCAGTGAGTGTTCCTCTGCATTAACTAAGAGAATCTGCAGAGGACAGTCTAGAGTAGTGGTGGTCAATCTATGGGGGACCTAGACTTGGCTCCATCCAAGGGCCAGACGTTGCATTTAATGTCCTCTGGAGTGGTGAGGTGCCCGCACCTAGGTGATCATTCTCCATTATAGAATTTTTGAGACGGAAACAGCCGAGTGAGCGTGCTCAACCTTTTTCCTCATTCAATAGAATGGTTGGTGACTGCACATTTACAGCCGCTTCTCTGCTGCAAACAGGGGAGACGGGACCCCTGTTCTTGGGATCCAAAAAGTTGTACACTCATGGATGAAATATTTATAGCAGATTCTACTGATAGGCCATAAACGTGTACAGTGGGAGCACCCCTTTAATAGTGCTGTTGATGCCAATGTGTATCTAGAATATATACAAGAATGGCAGGAGGTTCACATAGACTTATGAATGTCGCTTTTAATAAATCTGTAACTAGGCAAATAACTATGCAGATACATATTAATGGATTTCTGCAACCGATTTCTAATTCACAGCTCAGTCTGTAGTGATAATATGAATCTCTGTGCAATGTGCTAGAAGTGAGGTAACATTTTCAATTTCACAGCTTTTTAACACTTGCAAAAATCGCCCTTTTCTTTAGCAGTCCCGCCATTAAAAAGTGTTACTGGAAAACATCGTCAAAGAGAGTCACGCGCTCCTGCAGCTTTATCTTACCGCTAGCCGATTTAATAAATGACACCATGGTTGAGCGCCACGTTGGCTCTATTCCTACAATATGTACCGCACAATGTACAAATATAAAGCACGTGGGATTTTGCTCTAACAAACATAAATATTCCAATAGTCAGGTCAAAGTCAACAAGTTCTTGAGATGTAGGATAGATGTAAATAAAATAAAACTTCTAAGATATGGACATCATCATAATGGACATCCACTAATAGTGGAGAGACGCTAACAAAGAGCGGCTCTCGTGGTGGCTGACCCATATATTCTGTGGTGGGCCATTTATATATAATAGTGATGTGAGTATTACCATCTGTGGTGAGATGATAAACTGTAATTTCCAACCTTTTAATTGTGGGGACATTTTTCTAAACTTGAAGAGCCCCCTACGTCGAAGACATTCAATGTGGTGGTCAAAGCATGCCATAATTCTTGGTCAATCTTATTATGCCGAAGATCTGTTGACTGATCACAGCCTAGTCAAAGATACAAAATGTGGAGGGTAACTCCTGCTATGTTCCATAGAGCCCCTGAGCATGTTTTATAGGATGACAGGGCTCTACTGGCACCTGGTTAAGAAACACTGGCATAAGCATCAGAGAGCTGTATAAAAGTGAACATGGGTTATACAGTAGAGGAAGCGGATTCGAGAACTATCAAAAATTAAAAAACAAAGCTTCAGTTTGGAGCCACTTTAAATATGGTAGTAGGGTTGTCTATTCACAGAAAACTATCATTAATGGTGGATTTTGACCGTTTCAGGCAATGTGATTTTTTTTAAAATTTAGTTACCATTGAAATTCGATTGTAAAAGAAGCAATTCCAATAATAAAATTATAACAGTGAATTGTTCATATTACAACGGTTTCCAAACTGGAACTTCCCTTGGGCTGGCAGACTTTGGTGACCAATACTGACGAGAATTTTGGTCATTTTAGCTAACATGGTAGACTTTAGGTAACATATAGCTTGCACAATAACACAGAGTGATATCATCACTAAAGTAAGGGCACTATTAGGGTATGTTGACACGCTTAATAAAAAAAGTCTGAAAATACCAAGCTGTTTTCAAGGTAAACTCGCATTTTTGGAACTGTTTATCTATGGAGTCAATGCAAAACGGCTCCAAAAACGGCTCAAGACGTGACATGTACTTCTTTTTCGCGGGCATTTTTTTACACGTCCATTTTTTTTAAACTAGCGAGTGAAAAAACGGCCCGTCAGAACAGAACGCCGTTTTTCCCATTGAAATCAATAGGCAGATGTTTGGAGGCGTTCTGCTTCTGATATTTAGGCAGTTTTTCGGCCGTTTACAGCCCGAAAAACGGTTGAAAATAAGTTGTGTGACCATACCCTTACACGGGTCGACATGGGCCGTGTAAACGAGCGCCGATCAACAAGACAACACGGAGCAATGTTTGGATATATATATAGGGACGAGCGCTCGTTACTACGATCGCTCGTCCCTATACATTTTCATCATGTCTGCAGTGCATCTCTCGGTTTACACCGGGAGATGCGCTGCCGACAAAGCTTTTTAATTCTGCATAAAAGCGCAGATCAGCCGATGAACGAGTGTTTGCTCGTTCGTCGGCTGATCGTTGCCCTGATTACACATCAACACTCATTTGCCCGATCATTGGCCTGTGTAATTTGGCCTTTAGTCTATTAAGGAGCATTATTTTGCATGTGTACATACGACGGCATACATATGCGATTTCACAACAGTGTTGGATTTTTTGCAACTATCTTAAATTACAATTATTTTCCCTCCGCATAGTTACTACTATTACGATGTGCTGTACACATTGCATGGCCATATAGAAAATGCAAGTATTTTATTTTACTTTTAGATATAAGCTGCAGAGCAACAACATTTGGTGCGAAATAACGTCTCTAAGAGCATGGGTGGAATAGACATTAAGTAGAAGTGACACCTAAATCACGACCTCGGCAGGGAACGACAAAATGTCACAAAGACACATTGAAATCCTAATGCAATGTAAGAGCACCTGTAACAAGAGTGCAACACGATGTAGAAACCGGCTGCAAGGCAAGATGGCTGCACTGTGCGGCCTAGATGAAGGCCAGCTTTATGTCAGTGTCTATTAGTATGAAGGTCTAAGAGGAGTATCTGCTTAGCCGAGCAGCGTGTAAAACAAATCTCATATTTCACAAGTTCCATCGCACTAAAAATTGGACGGGCAAAAACACCATATTTCTATTTATCCTATAATTGCAGGTACAGAAGATCTTAATATAGAAGACAATGGCTCAGACTGTGGGAGGCAGATGTCGTCTTTTTTTTTTAGACAGCATAGTAAAAAAAAAACGCTAGTGATGCGGAGAACGATTATTCATGGTATAGTGATAATATCTCATATAATAACACACTCTGAAAATACGGTTATTCTGCAAAGGATCAATACTGTAGGTGCAACTCTTCACGAAATACCTTACTCGAGCATGCCCCATTTTCCTAAAAGGCTTTTTGAGGGGTTTGTGGGTGATCGGAGAACATGAGAATTTCACAGAGAAGCGGCAAGGAGTGTGGGGGATGTGTGTCATAAATACAACAAGCTGCAGGGAAAGATATAACAAAAGCATTGTCACTACCAGAACACTGACATGCCGTTAATGATCAGCCTTGAACTTGAGGAAGTTGCTTTATTTTAGAGACCGAGGTTAAGAAAAGTTCACATAAGCCCTAGAGGGTTTGTTAGCTGGAGACTCGGAATGGAAAAAAAAACCTCTTCGTCTTCTTAAAGGGGACTTGTCACCAGAACAGGACACCTTTAAAATAAGAAATCTGTAAGTAGGCCCTCTAAGGGGCCTGAAGTGCCCATTGAGTCCACAATGCAGCATGTCACGCATGATAATGAGTATTCCAGGGTATCACATAAGGTACTATACCTACCTATTAAACTAGGAGGCATGGGTGCTCCTAATCTCGCTTTGTACTACAGAGCCCCTTTAATTGATACATTGCGGGAGTGGTGGAAGCCTGTTGCTGACCATAAATGGATTCAGATAGAAAAAACCTTTACTAAGTTTCAATCTACTAGACTTCTTTTGGAGGCGGAATGTTTACAGCAGTCTGTTACGAATACCCCTTTGGCATCTATGCAGGCCACTTTGGGTGTTTGGAGATATTTGTTAAAACATAAATCATATATACAGATTCCATTTAAATATCTCTCTTTAAAAAGTCTAGCATATCATATACCCCACTCGAATTTCCAGTTGTGGAGCAGGTCAGGGATAGATACTATAGATAAATTCTATTTTTAGGTCATTTGAGGACCTAGACTGTGAAGCCACTCTACCAAAGCTGGCATTCTATCAATACTTACAAATTCGTCATGCACATGGTCTCCAATTCAAAGGTTTATATTGGGCTATAAAAACCATATGAGGGCGATGTCCACTGCATATAAAGCATTGTTGAGGTTGGGGAATGTGGAAGAGAAATTGCCATATAGGCAAAAATGGGATCGGAAAAGAGCTTGCGACTGGCTGATGTGTTCCTCTCGTTGTGTGAATCACTTGGAACAAGTCAAAAAAATACATTTGCGTTGGTATCTTTACCCTTCTCGATTGGTTCATGTCAAATCCGGGATACTCAAGTCTCTGTTGGAGACAATGTGGGCAAGTAGGAACATTGGAACATATGTGGTGGTCCTGCCCAATAGTCAAAGTGTTCTGGGAGGCTACTTTTCAGATTATTTCCTTGGTGGCTGGTTATGATGTTCCTCCAGCCTCAGATATGGCCTTATTGAATATCAGGGTTGCAGCGATGTCTCCAGACCACCGCTGGCCTGCGGTGCATATTTTAACCTCAGCGCGAAAGTGTGTGGCTTCACATTGGAAATCTTCTACTACCCCCAACAATTACGGACTTATGTGCTAAGGTTAACTCCCATATGCATCACGAGTTTGCATTAGCCTCTTATCCATCACAATTGGTTGCACTTAAACGTCATTGGCGCGCTTGGCTAAAAAGTTCGCTGGCTCTTCTCCCCAAAGAATATAATAGCATATGATAATAACATGGGGGCTTCCTATTGGAAAACAGGATGGCTCAAGTAGGGTTATTACTTGAACAATTATCAATATCTGCTGTTTAATATGTTATTACAGATGTATGTGATGGCTGACATGTTATGTTTACTATGTTTATTATGTTTGTATGTCAGTAGGTTACTGTCACTTTGTGTGTAAATGTTCTGTGCTTGTTACTTGAAAAGAATAAAAAAAAATCTACATAAAAAAAAAAAAAAAAGGAGAGGAAAGTCACTAAGTCAGCTTGTTACCTTATGTCTTACACTTCTCTACAGTGTCCAATGGGTCTCCGGGGCGGTTTCATGGATGCAAATGCCACCACTAGTGTTTTTTTTATCTCCTAGTGGAAGGGTCGCTTTACAGCTACTGCCTCTAATATAATGTAATATTCCAAAATGTAAAAAGTAAAAGAAACCCACTACTTTTTTATTTTTTTAAATCTCATCCTAAGGCCCCATGCACACGACCGTGTTTTTGCGGCCGCAATTCCCCCGAAAATCCACGGGAGAATTGCGGCCCCATTCTTTTCTATGGGGCCATGCACACGACCGTAGTTTTTGTGGTCCTTGCACGGCCCGGGAGCCCGGACCGCAGAAAGAACGGGCATGTCTTATTACGGCCCGGTTCTGCGGTCCGGGCTCATTGAAAACAATGGCGGCGGCCATGTGCATGGCTACTGTCGTGTGCATGAGGCCTTAATTTTGGAGGTGACATCGGGTTCTGGGAGTTTTTCCTTTCTGCATTTTGTGCCTGGCTATAAATTGTATTGCCTAGTTTTCCGACATGTTCATTGTTACGTAGAAACTACCAGTGTAGAGTGAGGTTGTATTCTCCAGAATAGCAATGCATTTATTTTGTGTAGGCATGGTAATAATGGTACGTCATCTGCCAGGTTGACTTGGCAACCCACACAAATTTTTAGATTAAGTGATTTGTCTATGCAATTGTGCTAAATATATCTACCTGTATTTCTCATATTACCCATTACACCTAAACATACTAGCAAACTGTATATGGTTCCATAAGGGCTTGTCGACACGTAGCGTAACTGCTGCGTATTTTCTGTCCGGAATTGCGGATGGAAAATACGCAGAAGAATACAGAAGCAGCAAAGTGGGTGAGATTTAACAAATCTCATCCACACGCTGCGTAAAATTTCCGAGCAGACATTGACCTGCGGAGTGTATTTTTCATACTGCAGCACGTCAATTCCTCCATTTCCGCACCATTTTCTGCAGTGGAAATCCTGCTAGTTTCTGCGGAATTGTTGCAGAAATTTTCTGCAACAATTCCGTTACATGTGGACAAGCCCTAACAGGGAGGTTGCCTTTTGTCTGCTTTACACACAATAGACACTAGGGGGCGCTGGTCACTTTAGTAGTGATGACCTTGCATGTGTAAAACACTGGTCTTGTATTTATTGAATAAACCAGATGCTGCAGGTTCGGAAGAGAAAATAAGAAAGAGCTGAAAAAATCTCTCAACGTGCTGGGTCTCCCTCTTTCCGGTAGGATATTTACAGCTTAGAAGCACCGGGGATTTCAGGGAATACAAAAAGATGCATTTTCTAGATGTCATGAAATCACGTCGTTCTAAATAAGCAGTCAGCATGAGGGATCTTTCAGGAAAGATGTTCCCTGCCGTGCACCATGGCTTCCAAAGACAAGTACAGTGAATTTTCATCGGCTATTTCGCTAGTTGTATAAAGTTCCTTCGGTACCATTTGTAGAGCGCAGACATAGCAGTAACTATGGGATCTCCCCAGGAAAGATGAACTTCCACTCTGCAACCATCAAATAGAATTAATAACACCTCCTAAAACGTAGATTAACCCATCCCATACACATTATTAATAAAAAATATCAAAATGCACCCCACCCATTCTAGTTCTTGGACTCCTGATTGCAGAAAAAGGTTTTCTTTAGGCCTCATTCACATCTGCGTTGGAGGCTCCAGGAAGGGCCTTAGTTGCAGATGCGGCAGAGATTACCAGAGACAATAGCGCAACATGCTGTGCTATTGTTTCCGGTATAGCCACGGACGTGACGTCGGTTGTGTCCGTGGTGTAATGGAACCGGGGCGTCCGGTTTACCCTTGTTCTGCTCGGAATGACACAACGCAGGTGTGACTCCAGCCAGAGCCGTAGGTGTCCTAGAAGTGGCGCACATTTTGCTGCTTTGTAGACGTTGCATTTCATAGTTTTGATTTTTATTTTCCAGATTTGTGTTGTGATGCCCCTTTATTTTTACTTTGCATTTCAGTAAGGCCTCATTCACACTTCCGTTGCCCGTCGCACGGCTGCTAATGACTAATCCGTGAAACACTGACCGCTTCCGTGCGCAGTCCGTTGTTTCAACAGACCAAATAAATGAAATAGCCAAGACTGCTCCATAAAAAACGGACAGGAGTAGAACATGTCCTATTTTTGTCAGAACAGCAAACGGGTCCGTTAAAACAACGGAAGTGTCATGGCCCCATAGAAATGAATGCGTCAGTGTGCTGTCCGTTGAAAAAACGTATAGCACACTGAAGAAAATGACTGAAATGGACATGAGGCCTAACGCCGGTTTCACATAAGCATAATCCAGGCGCATTTTTGCGCCCATCTTACGGCCCCAAATCCCTACCCAATCTAATGACCAGAACTAACAGCATCATAGAGATTTATGAGCCAATATTACACTTGTGTCACACCAACCTACTGATCACAAAGCTAAGAACCTGTGCAGGGTGTTATCTGACCTTACCCGTGGTCCAGTCAGGTGGAGTGTGCGTGGTATGGGTGCCATCATTATATATTTAAGCATGGACATACGCTAGTTCAAACACAACATTTCTGTCTGATTTCTACTGTCATAGGTTGTCCAGTCTTATGTCAGTAAAACGTAATCGTACAATAGAAAGTTCTGGCACTTTCTACTATACGTTGTATGTCATCTTATCATCGTTCACTCCATGATCTCTGCATGCTGCCACTGAATGGAACATTGTTGATAACCTTCAGAGGCTGAACACTTCTCTCCTGCACACACAGGTGCACTGCTTGTTACAAGACAGTGCTCCGAAACACCACCAGGCAGCTGTGTACGGTATAATCATGATAACTTTTCAAATTCCGAATGTAAATAAAAATGTTTCTATTCACTAACAGCAAGCAAATAACTGGAAGCTTGAAAATGGTAGTGTAAATGTAATGTGGCCAATTTCATTATAAAACTATTAAGCGCTGTTTACGTAAAACCAGAAAAAGTATTTATGAATTACGTTGTTCGGGACGTTGCCATGACATTTAGGAATGTAAGTTTCATTAAGATTACAAAATAAAACCGTTGAAATTTTATTGTGTAAACGATGAAAATGTAAGAAATGATTTAAAACTAGAAATAAATATTAGCCTAGCAGCACAAATGAAGATCACTGTGCTGTATCAGATCCTGAGTACACAGTCAATCTAATACATTATGTAGGGAAATTTGGCTAAACACTTGAGTGATAGAATATTGGAATACTCTGATTATAACCGGAGTGTAGAATAATAAACCGTAAACTAAATTCGATAATTAGATAGAAGAAACTTTGTTTGTATCTAAAAAAAGAAAAATATAGCAAGTCATAATTAAAAATCTCCCATGGTTTTAGGTCTACAGCTCCTATGCAGACCTGTGTGTCTCCATGGTAACAGACTACAAACACACACTATGTAGTCTGATCCTGCAGTCATATTGGCATGCATCTGTCCCCTACTTCTTGCTATTCTACCAAATGTATGCAAGATAAAAGGGAGCATAACTGCAGGAATATATCACACAAGATGTGTTTGTAGTCTGTTTCCATGGAGACCCATAGGTCCGCACATAGGAGCTATAGACACAAGCAATAGGATATTTTTAAGTAAGACAAAGTTGCTTCATTTTAGATGCATTAAAACAATAAATTGGTTGCAAAGTTGGACCTGCCTATCTGCACACTTTGGTGTATGAAAATAACATCAATTTTCGGTGCCGTGGCTTCTTTCTTTATTGAATTTTCAATTCTGGTTCGCTTTGCATCCACTCACAGCGCGTTTTCTGTATCATTTTGGAACGCTGAGTGCAGACGTTGTTGCTTTGGACCATGTTCTGCAACCTGTGGCTCTCCAGCTGCACACAACGAACAGCAGATCCAGTCAACCACATGCTGGTCGTTGTTCTCCAGCAGCTGGAGACTCGTTGCTTTGCACTAGCAATGATTGTCTATGTAGTTTGCATGGCTGTGTGCTTGATTTTATGCACCTGTTTGCAATGCGTGTGGCTGAATCACCTGAACTCAATAATTAAGGGTGTCCATATTATTTTGACCGTATAGTGTATGTTGTACATCAAATTAAAAGTTTAATTCCTTGTGACGTTTTGGTGATGACAAACGAAAAAACTAATTTTAGACCTAAGGTACATGACAGTTTAGCAGAAATCAACCAGCAACATTAGCCCTTTATAGAGTGAAACTCCCCTTTTGACGAACATTGGTTAGTAAATTGCTATTGTAATAACTAGCATATTTGAAAAACGCAAATAAATAAATATAAATATATATATCCCATAGGTCGGATACGCTATGTAAAATCTGTGCAGTGTATCCGACCTGAAACCCGCAGCACCTTCGGTCCGAAAAATCGCACCTTTGTGGTGCGTTTTTTCGGACGCAATTTCAGCTGCGGAAAGCAACGCTTGAAAAAAAAAAAAAAAACGTCAATACTTACCCCCTTCCTCTTCTTTGCGCGTAGCCCGGCCTCTTACGATGACGTTGAAGGCCATGTGACGCTGCAGCGATCACATGGCCTGCAACGTCATCCTAGGAGGCCGGACTGCAGGAAGAAGGAGGGCGTTCTGGGTAAGTATGATTTTATTTATTTCCCAGAGTTGCAATTTTTGAGGCATGATCGCTGCGATTACGCCCAAAAGTCGCAGACACTTGGCTTTCTGTTGCGGGTTTTGCATCTCCATTGAATTCAATAGGGAAAACCCGCAACAGAACATCAACAATAACGCAGCATAAACTGACAGGCTGCGGAATTAAGTCCTGCACCGCAGGTCAATTTATTAACGTTTACGCTGCGGAATATCTCATCCACTTTGCTGTTACTGTAAATGCTGCGGAATTAAAGCACAGAATTCCGTTGCGGAAATTCCGCAGCGTTTACGCTATGTGGGAACCCGGCCTAAGGGTGTCGTTTCATGCGACAGATTTTGCTACTTAAATTTTCATGTGAATGGCGTTGTTTCTGCAGCAGGTGAATGGATTTCTGCAAGTTCAGATTAAGGGGGGATTCACACGAACGTGTATTCGGTCCGTGCGGGCCGCGTGGTTTTCACGCGCCACGCACAGACCAATACAAGTCTATGGGGCAGTACAGACAGTCTGTGCTTTTTGCGCAGCGTTTGTCCGCTGCGCAAAAAGCGTGACATGCTCAATATCTCCGCGTATTTCGCGCATCACGCACCCATTGAAGTCAATGGGTGCGTGAAAACCACGCAGGTCGCACGGAAGCACTTCCGTGCGAACCGACTGAAACAGCGCACCAGCTGTCAAAAGGATGAATGTAAACAGAAAAGCACCACGTGCTTTTCTGTTTCCAAACATCCAAACGGAGTGTCTTTGAGATGAGCGAACCCGGACAACCGAACCGAACTTCACCGGGTTCGGCCGAACTCGTTTTGGCCGAACCCGGCAAAAAAAATTCCGGTACGCGACGTTAGGAGATAGTCACTGTCCAGGGTGCTGAAAGAGTTAAACTGGTTCAGCACCCTGGACAGTGACTTCCGATTCCAATATACATGAACGTGTAAAAAAAAAAAAGAAGTTCTGACTTACCGATAACTCCCGGCTTCTTCCTCCAGTCTGACCTCCCGGGATGACAATTCAGTCCAAGTGACAGCTCCAGCCAATCACAGGCCAAGCACAGGCTGCAGCGGTCACATGGACTGCGGCGTCATCCAGGGAGGTGGGGCCCGATGTCAAGAGAGGCGCGTCACCAAGGACGCGTCACCAAGGCAACGGCCGGGAGGGAAGTTCTCGGTAAGTACGAACTTTTTCTTTTTTTTAAACAGGTTTCTCGATATTGTGATCGGCATTCACTGTCGAGGGTGCTGAAAGAGTTACTGCCGATCAGTTAACTCTTTCAGCACCCTGGACAGTGACTGACGTCGACTAGACTCATCTCTATGATGGCGGCTGCGCGAAAATCACGCAGCCGCGCATCATACACGGATGACACACGCAGCTGTCAAGTGGTTTTTGCGTGCGCAAAATGCCACGTTTTTTGCGCGCGCAAAAACGCAACGTTCGTCTGAATAAGCCCTCATGGAAATTATTTTCAGTCGCAGAAAAAAACAGCACCAAAACCTGCCGCGTTTCACCGCACCCTAAGGCCAAATGCACAATGCGTTTTACGTGCGGCAAATCTGCAGTGTCATACAGTATCAGCAAAAAATCTTGTTTCAAAAAATCTCATCTACACCTTGCAGATTTTTTCTGTAAATTGACCTGCGGCGCATATTTTAAAATCTACAGCATGTAAATATATCTTGCGTTTCCGCTTGCGAATTGTATCTGACTAGTTTAAAAAAAATAAAAATACACGGCATAAAACTGAACCTCTTTCCGCGTCAAAATGTAAAAACCGCACCTAAAAACGCATTAAAAAAACACACTGTTAGGTGCAGATTTTACCTGCAGATCTACCTGCATATACTTTACCTGTGGTTTTGCTGCTGATTTTCTGCACCAAATTCTGCAACGTGTGCATTTGGCCTAAGGGTGCACTCACACGTGACGTACAAGCTTTGTATGTTTACTCTGCGGAAAACAACAATGTAAGCCCATGGGAAAATATTCCAACTCATTTCTCCAGTTCTTGTATTGCAGAATATTATTCCCATGCATTGTAAAGTTTACTGCTGCGTATATTTATACTGCAAAAATACAAAGTATAGCATGCGGCTGCACCTGAATACCCGTGCAGTCCAGCTCATTAACACTTCATATGCCCTAGATTAAGTACATAAGACATTGTTAGAACAATAATAAGACTACAATGATTATCAATAGCAGCCCGTCTCCTTGTTGAGAGTAGTAAAATCTAGAATATAAGAAAACAGTAAAAAAAAAATATATATATATAAAGCTGATCGACGCTGGTCCGGCTTCAGAAACCCCTGGCGATCAGCTGTCAAAAGACACTGCAGTGGCCACAATGCAGTATTACAGGCGATCATTCAAATTAATATCCAACCATGTAATAAATGGACAGGCTGGGTACAACAAAGCCACTCTTTGTGAGTAACCCTCTACTCTGGCTAAAAGAGGGGGAATCCTTAGGGCAGGGACTATGATGTCCATAAGCACCAAGGCCCTGCTCACACGGAGTGAGTATTTTGCAGGCAGAAAAAAAATCTGCCTCAAAATTCCTTCAAGAATTATGAGGCAGATTTTGACCTGCCTGCACTTTCTTGCAGCGTTTTTTGGCCGTGGACATTTAGCGCTGCGGGTAAAAAATGGAGCGAAAAACACGTTTTCTGTCTCCCATTGATTTCAACGGGAGGTCAGAGACAGAACCGCGGGAAGAGAGAGAATGTTGCTGTTTTTTGCCGCGAGCAGGAAAGAAACGCCGCCGCCTTCTATTGAAATCAGATGTGGTTTCCGTGTCAAAATAAGCGCCAAAAAAGTGTGAACAGGGCCTAATAAGGTCTTATTCCCACGAATAGGTGTTAAATCGGCCATGAAAAATGGCTGTTCTTCACGTCCGATAGCACCCATGCAAGAACAAAGTTCACAGATGCTCATAAACTTGAGTCTATTGAGGGATCCGTGATAACGGCCAAAAATAGTACACGTCCTATTTTTTCAACGGCCGTGTGAATAGCCCCATAGAAGTGCATTGATTTTAATGAAGCCGTGTGACGGCCATAAAAAAACAAAAACATCCATCACGATTATCCCGTTCTTTCTATAAGCCTTAGGGCTTATTCACACGAGGTTGTACATTTTTTTTATTCAATGACTATAGTCAATGTTACCGTATTCAGGACCTCCAGTCATGTGTTACTTTCTGCAAACACAATCTGACCATGATCTCCATTTTCGTAGGAAATTTCCATTATTCGTCAAAAGCTTCTTGGTTTTTTTGTTACCTTATGTTTACATGGTTATGACATAGAACCCATTGCCTATCCTGTTCATTGTGATACCACGACGGTACTATGGCATTATAATAATGGACGTCTTCTTGGTGTGTAGGCAGCTGGGCCGCTGTAGATGTACTACTTGCAGAGATAACATTTGCAATGGTTTATTCTGCGCTTTCCCATCCCTTCATCCCTTCCCATTAAATCTAAGCTTTCAAGTGTAAAACACAATTAAGGCGCATGTTACAATGTAAGCACGACTAAACCTTTTTATAAGACATCACGGAGGCCGTGCTCCAGTCATTTGAATAGACCTGCAGGGCATTTCTTGGAAAACTTGCAATAATTAATTAATTTAATGGACCATGAAAAACAGATTTTGTGTCGATAATTTCCTGGAACTGAAAGCTGCTGACTGATTTGACAGGGCAGAACGGTAATTTATGAAAAATCTTTACAATCTTGACCGACACCTAATCATCTTATATAGTCCCAAGATGATGGTAGTAACGCGAATACATCGTCAGTTTTGGTCTGAAGGAGTTCTATGAGATTATAAAAAAGCGCAAGTTCTGTTTTACGCCCCCCCCCCCAGAAATAGCGCCACTCTTGTTTTTGGGCTGTATTGAATTGCAGCTTTGCCTAATTTGGGTGATTTTTTTTTTTAATTTACTTTCTTTTATTTTGTATTTACTTTGTGCAGTGTAGAAATAAAAAATATTTTTTTATTTTTACTTTATTAGGCTTCGTTCACATCTGCGTTGGGGTCCAGTTCTGACGTTCCGTCGGAGGTTTCCGTCAGAACGGGACCCTGAGCAGACAGAAACTGACACCGACGGAAAGCAGAGGTTTCCGTTTCCATCACCATTGATTTCAATGGTGACGGAGCCGGTACCTGTGGTTTCTGTTTGTCTCTTTTGTGCACCGGACCCGTCGTTTTACCGGAAGCAATAGAGAAGCGATAGCCTAGTCGACTACGCTATTGCTACCGGAAAAACGACGGATCCGGTGCACAACAGACACAAACGGAAACCACGGGCACCGGCTCAGTCACCATTGATTTCAATGGTGACGGAAACGGAAACCTCTGGTTTCCGTCGGTGTCAGTTTGTGTCTGCTTGGGGTCCCGTTCTGATGGAAACCTCAGACCGAAAATCAGAAGGGGACCCCAACGCAGATGTGAACAAAGCCTTAGGGAGTCAGTGATCCAGTCAGTAATGGTAGAGCAAATTATACCTGGAAACTGGCAAAAAGCTGACCTTATTCTAACACATGGCTTATGTGAATATCAGAGCAACTCTGTACATTGACATATGAACAGCCATATAGTGTAAAGGCCATATTACACAGACCAATGATTGGGCAAACTAGTGTTTATATGAATGCTCGTTCCCGATCATTGCCTGTGTAAACAGGGCAACCATCAGCCGTTGAACGGGGATACGCACGTTCATCGTTGATCGCATGTTTTATGCAGCTTAAAATATTATCGCTAGTCGGCAGCACATTTCCCTGTGTGATGCAAATGCATGGGGGAAGAGCGATCGGAGTAACAATCGTTAGTTCCCGTAGTAAACTATTATTGCTCCGTTTTGGCGCTAGTTTTAAAAGTGGTTAGCACGGGCGATATCTGACCATGTAGAACCACCATAACACATGAATGCTTACATTGGGTTTTTATGTGTAAATGAGGATTGCTGTCGTATTAAAAGGGGTATTCCAGCTGTAGCAAGTAATGAAGGCCCCTTCTGCATTTTCTTTTCTACATCACCCCTCTCGTCCAGGCTTTGTGTACAACTAGGCCCCATTTCAATAAAACGTGACAGCCCTGGCACTGTGCTGAAAAAACGATGAGACGCAGTCTAGGTGTAGCCCCAGCCTTTATCGCTCACTACAAAAAAAATCACTCTGAAATCGCTGTCCATAGAAATGCATTGAAAATGTTGAAAGTCTCTGTAAGATCATCAGTCAAGAGAGTCGCTATCAATTTTTTTTAATCTCTCAGAAATCCCAACATGTATCAGTTAAAAAGAAAAAGTACCTTTTTTTCCAGTGTACTTTGAACATTGTACAAAGTAAAAACAATTTGTGGGGTTTTTTATGAAGAGGTTTGGTTAGCAGTAACTCTTGTCATCACGTATAAAGTCTATAGTGGAGCCTAAAGGTCCTATTAGGCTGTGTTCACATGGAGTTTTTTGCAGGAGGAAAATTCCTCCTACAAAAACTGCTCCAGACGTTTTTTGCACAGTGGTTTGACAAAAACTCGTCAAAACACTCGTCGAGGCATTTCTTTTCCCGTTTCTGACTGATTGAAATGGGGTTTTGGAGGCGGAAACCGCCTCAAGATAGGTCATGTCGCTTCTTTTTACCGCGACAAGGTTTTTACGCTCGCGGTAAAAAAACTCGTCCGCCTCCCATTGAAATCAATGGGAGGCAATTTCGGGCGGTTTTTGACGAGTTTTGTGGAGCGGTTTCCGCGCCAAAAAACTCGACAAAAAAACTCTGTGTGAACAGGGCCTTACACGGCCCGATATGAGGTTTGGGTACCTCATGAGCTTTCATGTGTGGGGAACCTTATTATTTCATATTGACGTGAGTGGAAACGACTAACTTTAACCTCTTGTGACTGCAGACATTTTTCGTTTTGATCATTTCGGTTTTTTTCTCCCCACTTGCCAAAAGCCATAATTTTTTTATTTTTCTGTAACCGTATGAGGGCCTGTTGTAGTTTTTAATGGTACCATATGTGCCAAAAAACTGAAAAACAAATTGTGGGGCGGAATGGGGAAAAAAAAATTGGGATTCCTCCATTGTTTTTTGGGTTTAGTTCTTACCGCGTTCATCTTTCAGTAAAAACGAAATTTTAACTTTATTCTGCTGGTCAATACAATCACAGAGATGCCAAATGTGTGTACATGTATGTATATATATATATATATACACACACACACTTTTTTTTTTATTATTATGATGTACTACTTTTACAAAGAAAAAAACATTCTGAGAGCCATGACTTTTTGATTATATTTATTCCTGTTTTTGACCAAAAAGCTGGACAATTATTTATATTTACAGTGTTTATCCTGCGGGTTAAATAAACTTATATTAGAATAGTTTGGACTTATAGTAGGGAAAAATGGGAAAAGGATTTTTCTTTTTTATTACTTTTAATATTTTTTTATACATTACTGAAAACCTTATTTGACTATTGCTTTTACATTTTTTCAGTCCCCTTAGGGGACTTAAAGAGGCTCTGTCACCAGATTCTCAAATCCCTATCTCCTATAGCATGTGATCGGCGCTGCAATGTAGATAAGAGTAACGTTTTGTTTTTTTTTAAACGTTCATTTTTGGCCAAGTTATGAGCTATTTTATATATATGCAAATGAGCTTTGAAATGGACAACTGGGCGTTTTTTTTTCGTTATGTCCAATTGGGCGTGTATTGTGTTTTTAACTGGGCGTGTTTACGTGTATGACGCTGACCAATCCGTGACCAGTCAGCGTCATACACTCCTCTCCATTCATTTACACAGCAGCGATCTGCAGCCACATACACAGACATTAGCGTTAATCAAGTGTCCTGATAATGAATACACATGAAATCCAGCCTGGACGTCATGTGTATTCAGAATCCTGACACTTCTGACTCTCGTTTACCTCCGTAATCTCGCGAGATTCCGCGTGGCTTGCTGGAATCTCACAGAAAAGATTCAGAAGTGTCAGGATTCTGAATACACATGACGTCCAGGCTGGATTTCATGTGTATTCATTGTTCTAAGACGTTCTCCATATTGGATAAATATTTTATAGGCCATTTTTGGATGCAGGGATACCTAATGTGTTTATGTTTATTTATTTTTATATGTGATCTAGGGAAAGGGGGGTGATTTTAATTTGTATATTTTTAAAAAACAACTATTCTTGATTTCTTTTTTACTTTTATTTAGCCCCCCTAGTGGGCTTGAACCTGCGATCGTTAGGTCGCTTGTGCCATAGACCGCAATATCACAATAGTGCATTGCTAGGCAGGTCTCAATAGCAATCACAAGGATCCCAGCTGCTATAGAAGCACACTGGCTCCCACAATCTCGCTGCACGGGAGCCGGTGACCGGCCACAAAGTGAAAGGGGCAGTAAAAACCCCTCAGAATTAAATTTCTGATCGCAAGCATTTAACCCCTCAGATGCTGGTGTCAGATGTGACCACCGGCATCTGAAGGCTTAAATGCTTGCGATCAGAAATTTCACTAAGCCCCCAGACTGCCATGACCACCATGGGATGACTGAGGAGCAACCTCTTTCTAACGACTCAGATGCAGCGGGGCATCTAGGTGGTGAAACAGACGGGGTCGGAGTTCTCTCCGATCCCTGCTGTTACAGTGATATGTTGGCTATAACATACAGCTGACAACTCATAGGTATGGAGCGGGCACACGGTTACACATACATCAAGCGTGCACAAGGGGTGAAAGACCCAGGAATATGTTCCTTTCTATCATATATAAGCTTTCAACTGTTCCTATATGTATGTCTGGATTTTATGATATATGGAACTACAGGAAGAGTAACCATTAACATGCAATAAACGAGCATTATATTAGTTCCATACGTTACACATTCTTGTATAGATTATAACACAACGGAAACAGACTTCTTTCATGGCAAGGTAAACCAGAGAGCATATAAAGCAACTACACAGTATTTAAAAGCCATGCACTACATGATCTCATTGATGTGATTTGTTGAGCAGTAAAACGGTAACAGCAGAAATAAATAGGAAAGAATCTGCATAAATTAATTGGATTAAAAGAGGATGATGTCAAAGAAAGCGAGAAGGAACGAAATGAGCTAAGGTGTAGATGACCGAAAAATGGTGAGAGCGGAAATACACAGGAGAGGAAGATGGGATTGCTTGATTGAGATAAAATAAAAAGAAGGTGAAAAGGGAAAGAGAAAATAAAATGAAATTGGTTATTGGTTTATTTTTAGGTGGGGGTGGTAGTAACTGGCTCACACCTGATATTCCGCGTTTCATCCATTTCGGTTCACCAAGTGCAATGAAGAAACTTTCTTGCCTTTCGTATTCCTCCTCATCTATTATTTTTACCCTTATCGTTTTCCTGTTGGGACATAAGAGAAAGAATGGTATATAGAGGAACAGTATTAGAGCTTTCTCCCTAGTTGTCACCCTCCTAAGCTGCTAGTAAATTGCTCGACAACCTGTGGCGGGTAGGGTGGCTACACAATAGCGGCTAAGAGCCACAGTTTCCCAAACTCTGCAATTGCTGATGACATAAAAAACAAAAGTTTTGACGTTTCCACATATTTAGAGATTCATTTTTGTATGGCATGATTCATCTTCTACTTGACATAGTTGGTCAAGAACCTTCCTATACTAGTGTAGTTAAACACTTCCATCCAAAAACTAAAACGACAGAAATGGCAAAGGATCAATAAGGTATAAAAAACATCGGAAAATCATAATGATATTTCTTTCTGCTGTAACAATTAAATCATTCTCTATTACAATTAGATTATGTGGATCAGCGACAATTATGGGCCTCATTAAAAAAAAACGGGTCTAGCCGGTCTTGACTGATTGTTGTGGGCAACATTGTTACTATTTGTTACAGTACCGTTGTATTCAGTAGGAGTTTATAAGTTCCTTGATCGGAACAAAGAGCAATATATAAGATTCTAATATTCATACTATATATCCCAACACACTATTTACATACTGGTGGGTCCACATTTTGGGACAACAGCAAGACACACCTATATACGAGACCTTGAATTTGACCAGAGGACAATGCCATTTGCTGCTTCAGTTTGTTTCACAAAACTGTTTTGCCCTATAGACTTATGGCACATTGACTAGTGATATGCCGCACAAGCCACTGGTGGGAAAACCCCTTTAATGATATGTCCTATATGTGCAATGATAACAGTAAATATTATATTGCCCATACAGTAGTCCTTATAGCTGGAGACCTTCAAAACAATTTCCTCAAAGCCATCTCTCGTCTACAAGCTTACTTGTTTAGACAACGGAGATAAAGGGAGAGGGTTTCCTGTGTATGTTCCAACAAACTTTGGGTCCTCTTACACAGCCCGACATGGGCCATGTAAACGAGCGCCAATCAACGAGACAGCTCATTGATCGGGGCTTGTTTCACAAGGGATAATGCATGGGGGCGAATGATGATCGTTACTACGATCGCTCGTCCCCAAACATTTCTATCATGTCGGCAGCACAGTCCCTGTTTACACAGGGTGATGTGCTGCCGACAACGATAATATTTCATGTTGCATAAAGGATACAAGCAACCAACCGATGAAAGAGCGTTTGCTCGTTCGTCGGCTGATCGTTGCCCTTTCTACACAAGTGCCAAAAAGGAGGAACATGATGTGCTCCTGCACTACAGGCTGCAAGCCCCGATCCCGTGATGGCTCTAGCGGTCTCCTGATTGTGAACGCCGCAATCGGGGGAATTAAACGTCTGTCTCTCAGTCATGCAAATTGCATACCTGAGAGAAAAGGTAATGTTTAAAATGCCCTCCCCTTTATTGCTCAATCAACAGTTTTGAAATCTCAAAACTGCAGACATGTTCTCTTTAAGATTTTTGAGAAAATACAGTATACAAATAAAAAGTAGTGTAAGCCATCAGTACAGATGTCACCTATTAAATCCTATAGTAATTGACAGAATCTCTTATCTGGCACACTTTAAAATTTTGAACCCTCTTACGCCTATGATTGACAACATCTATCAAGTTAAGGACAACATCTATCAAGTTAAGGACCATAAACAGCTTGATGAAGCCATTCAGGAGATCTCTCCTGCACATAATTCTCCTGTACCTGTTGCCATGGCCCGGAAACCTATTTTTAGTGTGGTTAATGGAAAAAGATCCCCTGGGTGGTACAGCAGTCAATCACAGCATAGCGGGCACTAGCAATATTATTGTTTTTTGTGTTTGTTTAGGAGGCAATGACTCACAGCAGCACCCCTGCCTGCCATGAGACAGAAATATATCCGCACCCTAGTAACCTGACATCTGTGCTTTGTCAAACTTTCAGTAGTAATGCATATAAAGAATAGAGTACAAACCTAAAGTAGCGTTATTTGATTTTAATTTTTTCCATTCTTTTTTATAGACCTTTTTCTGGGACTATAGTATTTTTGGTAGATATTATCTTAAAATAAAAAAAAATTAATAAAAGCCAAAAAAATATACAATATACTCTATCTTAAATATCTGCCCAAGATAAATTTTCAACATAAAATATATTAGTTTTTAAAAAAATAAATTGAAGCTAATTTCTGCCAAACTTAAATGTTTCTTATAGGCCTTTAAAAAAAACCAAAAAACTTTACTTACTATTATGTTAGACTAGTTAAAGGGGTTTAATGGAACTAGTTTTAGTTTAATTAATTAGATAGATTATGTGTTTGATCTTTATCTTATTTTAGTTTTTTATGTTGTAGCTATTTCTTATTTGTAAAACCTTCCTGTACTTCCTGTATAGACAGTACAGCAGAGTGTGCGCGCTTTATGGCAGGTGCAATAAGTGGGAGTCAATAGACAGCGAAATCTCCGGTTTTTACAGTCTCTGGGAACGGATGTTCCGCTCCCTCCGGCAGAAACTGGGGGAGATGCATACAGAATATTATCTGTGTGTATAGCAGGGGTCTGCACCTGTCAGGGCATGCTGGGAGTTGTAGTTTCACAAAAGCTGGAGTAACGCTGTTTACAGACACGTGGTATTGCTATCCTACCCTACTTTACGCTTTTAGTGATACAAAAATTAGACTCCTGGCAACACCGCCAATGAAGGGCCGCGGCGAGGTATGCCGTAGTCTTTCACAGTTTAAAGGCGCAGCGCCGTTCACTTCTGTAGCAGCTGTGCTTGGTATTGCAGTTCCATTTAAGTAAGTGTACGGCGTTGTGCTTGGTAAACATTCAAGAGAGCGCAGCTCTCACCATCATGGCCCCTTCAGTTTGCTGATCGATGGGGGTCCCGGGATCAGACCCCCACTGATCTAATATTGATGACCTATTCTAAGGATAGGTCATCAATATAAGTCCCAGAGAACCCATTTAACTTGCCCACCTCCCTCCAATGATGAGTTGATTTTCATCATCCTGTGCCTGTATATACAGCAAAACTGATGAGTGAGCTCCAGAGAACAGGAAACATCAGTTTATTGTGACTGCTCTAGTGGCCAGTGTGAAAACTGCAATGTTTTAAGAGTTCTTTATGTGCAAAGCCACGAAAAATAAAAAAAGAACCGCACCATTTAAAAAAAATTTGTGTATATAAAATACCTAATTTAAATAATGTCATTCTCTGTCAATACCTTTCCTTCTTGACAGCAATCTTTATAGGCTGCACTCCCATAATCAAGGATCAGGCCACAAAAGTTCCTGTCCTTGTTGTATGTAAAATATGCAGTGTGGATTATCCAAAATCATTATAATCTACTGTACACAGAATGTATTGTTCCGTGGGGTACAAACACATTTAGGATTAATAGATTTAGATTACAGAACATTAATATGTTTAGCTTTCTGGTTTATTAAGGTTTGAGCTTTAGACACATACACGACCGTGTGTGCCGCCCAAGTCCCGTCCGTGATCCGTGGAAAGAGAGGACATGTCCTATCTTTCCACGGGTTGGAGTGTCAGGTCATTTTCACGGACACTATTCACCCGCTAAAGTGAATGGGTCCATGAAAACTATTGGGTGCCACTCGGATGCCGTGAAAAACGTCCCGAGTGGCACTCGGTCGTGTGCAACTGGCCTTAAGTGCTATGGATGTAAGGGTGCAGGCCAAAAGCAGAGGCAGAGGGGTATCTATTTTGTGGTATATGCCATGTGCCACTTGCTATCCTCTGTAAATTAACGGCAAAATTTAGGGTTTTTTGTGTGAGAAGCTATAGCACACATTCGATGGTCTGAGTAGTCCTATTGGGTTACGAATTGGAATGGCCTTAGTTGAAATGTGGGACTTCCATTACAGAAATGTTAGCACAGCGATAGAACCAGATGGTCAGTAAAGGAAAATGTCAAAAAATTCTTTGGTTGAAATGGGCTGGAAATAACAAGTATTTGTCATTCTGCGTGGTTGCAACCCCAGAAGCCAGACAGTAATACAATATTCCTGGATGATAAACTCAGGAAAATTCACTTTGCTGGAAATTTGCTCCATGGCATACCCTAATTCTCTTCATTCATTCTTTATATTTCGAATTGGCCTGATTTGCTGTGAATTGATTGTCCCTTCCTATAGAGATAAACAATAAAAAAAATTGTCTTCTCTATTAATTCTTGAAGGTGCAAGGAGTTGCTGCATATCTCAAACCTGGAGAAGTGATTCTACCATCTCTAATTACCATTTTACGATAAATCTATGTATACTGCTATGGGCAGTGATCTGAATAGTTCTACAAAAGATTTAAAAAAAATATGGAGATTTAATGAAGACCATGGAAGAATGGCTTAGGGCTAGCATGGAAGTGAAGCCTAATATACTGCCTATAGGATCTGTTTCTGGTTAGCTATGGGTTAGGGTGTATGTACATGCATTTTTTTTGTGTGGTTTTTGGCTCCGTGCCCCCATGTAGATACCCCCTCAGACCCTATACACACGACCGTAATTTTGGTCCACAATTACGCACTGTAATTGCGAATCAAAATACGGTTCTATTAATTTCTATTGCCCATGGACACCTTTCTGTATATTTACGGGAAGGTGTGCGGGCCAGAGAAATTACTCGCAAAAAATAGGACGTCTTATTTTACGGACCATGCTCCCATACTTTATAATGTGAGCACGGCCCGCAAATGCGGGTTACTATCCGCGGCTGGCCATGCCCGTACAATTTCTAAACATGGCTCAATATTATCTACTGATAGAACCTCTTAACACTGCAATACCATCCACTATTGTAATACATTGGGACTGAATAACATGTATTGTTTGGCAATATAATATACATATGTTTTGATAATATAATTTTTATATTATGCAACGGACACTGCCGTAACTGTACGGAGGGGTTAAAGAATTGTACACAGAAAAACTGCCCATACCCTAGAAAAAAAAACATCCACCTGTCGACTTTCAGGAGTTAAAGTGGATAGGTCATCACACCATGCTTTTATATACAGAAGCAATCAATGACAAGTCCGCTGCATTCGTTATAACTATTTTTGTGCCATTTGAACGAATAGAAGAGTGGACTTATCCCCATGACATGCTGCCCTTAAACAGGTTCTCTACAGCAGTCATGTGACAGCTCTCACCCACAGCAGGAAATCTCAGCACTGTCAGAAACGCCGATCAGCAGCTGAGTTACATGCAGCCAATCAGGAGTCTGTATACACTGCCATGTCTTGGTTTGTCAAGCTAGGGAAATACATTATGTGGAGTTTCCAATTTGCTTTTAAAAAAAAAAAAAGAAGAAAAATATGTTTTTAAATCCTTTCAATGTAATACGCAATCCTGTTGGACAAATTATCCTTGTTTGAAGTTTGCAATAATAAGGGGCTGTTTTGTGTTTTTTTTTTCTTTCAGATACACCACGAATTCTGTCCATGGACTGTAAATATGGCTGAGCTGTAATACCAGATACACTCATTGGCCCGGAGTGGCGCTGTTTCTGGTGGAAACAAGCATACAATTTCTTTAAATTCAAACCCATACGCTGCTTGTCTGCTATATTATATATAAAGGTTCACTTAAGGTAGACTTATTCTTCAAATAAGCATAAAACAAAAAGGCACAAAAGACAGAGGACTTCAGTCAGCAAAAGCTGCAAGTTTCTATGTGAAAGGCAGCGAGGAATAACAGGACTGCAGGAAGTGCGCAGCTACAATAACTTGTTCTATGCCACAAGGGTTTATTCTGGTATTGCAGCCCAGTCTCATTCACTTGAATATGGCTAAGCTGCAATACCAAACATAGACCCTGTACAAAAGTGGCACTGTTTTAGGAAACAAAACAGGTTTTTTTTCTAATATCAGACAACCCTTTTAACTTGTTATTCACTTATTAAAACAGTCAACTTACTTTTCAATTGTTTTACCAGTTTATGACATCACTACATGTATTCGCTTTTTCAGTTGTCCTTTTTTATTTTTAGCTAGAAAAAAGTCCTTTCCTAAGTAGATTGTTCCTTCAGTCACTGCCGGCATGCAGAGTATCTGCAGCTCTGTTCAGCGGTAGAAGGAAATGAAGTGCAGCAGCGCAGAGCCAGGCGGGGGGTGCTCTGCATTCTGACTCACGCAGGCTGACTCACAGTATGGCAGTTTTATGTTTGTGATTGTGATCAACGAGTGAAGGAAGATAACCATAAAAGAGTCTGCAGAGCTTCACACTTACTCCAAAATATAGGTCAAGCTACAGTAGAGTATTTCATGACAAGTGCACATGCTGGCGATACAGTCTGCGATGGAACTTCTCACAATGTAGTCAATAACATTGTGACCTGGATATAAAAGAACGCCCATTACAAGCTGCTATGTACTGCAGTAAGGGCTCATCCAGACGAACGTGAATAGCATCCGCGTGCTGCGCATGGAAATCACGCGCAGCACACAGACCGATTGATTTCAATGGGGCCGTCCACAGATGCAGGAGTTTTCACGCAGTGAGAGAAACTTGCGTGAAACTCACTGCATGTCCTATATTGGTGCGTTTTCACGCACCAACGCACCCATTGAAGTCAATGGATGCGTGAAAACCACGCACCGCACATGGATGCGGGGCCCCGCGCTTTCACAGACCTAAATCTGGCCCTGAACAATACCAGTATGATTGTAGCTGAAGAGGAACGGAGCATCGCTGGCATATTACCACTGGTTTTCACTAGAACTAATGATAAGAAATGGACTGTCATCAGGACATTCCCCTTTGGAGAGAACGCATGCTCTTGATTTGAAAATCCGCCACATGTCTTTAATCCACTGCACATTTTTTACGCTGTAAGTGAGCGGGTTTGTTAAAATCCCATTCGCTCAAATTGTACTATACTTTGTTGTGGAATTTTGATGTGGATTTCGCAACTGAGATTCAACAGAAAATACACGATGTGTGAACCTGGCCTTAAAACTTTATTTAAAAACCCCTTTCACATGAGCTGAATTGCTATCACACTGATTCAATAGCAGAAACAACTGGCTATAAGGATGAATCTACAAACTGCTCACATATGGATAAATAAAAATACAGCGTCATCACTTGGATCAGCAGCTTATAGAACCCATCAAATGTAGGGATCAGTCTTTCATTGTCTAACGGCCGAGAATGCTCCCTACACCATAAACCAGTGATGTTATATGTGGCGAAAAGTAGAAGTGTCCGTAGTCAGTATTCAGAATACGAATACAGAATACGTACTGGTAGCAAACACGGGACGCACAGTGACACTAGGTCATGTATATAACATCCTATTTATTTGTCGTGTTTTATATAATAAATTATTTCATATAGTAAATTATTTGGCAATGTTTACTGGTTGCACTACATAAATCACTGAAAAAGAACTATATTAATTTAAAATCAGTGAACAGGCCATACTTACTCATAAGGGCAGGTACACACACCACCTCCCAGCAGGACGCAGATAGACCACAACGCTACATAGCGGGAGATTACACCGCTGGAATATACTGATGAAACAGGCACTCTCACGCCTACTATTCATGATGGGGGTGGCTCCTTAGTATTAACATTGCACACAGATATCGCTTTTAAAAGTGTGTCACATGGTTACATGTAATGCACCATCCCTCTATGTAGCATTTTGGTTTATCTGCATCCTGTTGGGAAGTGGTGTGTGTACCTACCCTTTTGAGTAAGTATGGCCTGTTCAGTGATTTTTGGTTGCACTGTAGAGCATTATTTATACAACTGTAAGTAATATTTGGCGAATAACCCATGGTATGGTTATTTGGACACTCACACTTCCAGGCAATGTTTGGTATTGTTATGCTGTGAATGTCATCACCTCTACCCAAATTCTAAGCAATGATGATTACATTTTTATACATTATTGTCTATAGTTAACAGACCATAACCGGGTAAAGGGCTGAGAACTTTCACATCCATTTGTCTAAAATAATGCTACTTACACAGCTAGGTGGGGGACAAGAAACCCCAACCGTTTCTGACAGGGTCTCCATGTAAGAAAGAATGAAGGAGGGAGTTTAGATTGCTTGAAAATCTACCCTAGGGGGTTTTCAGTTTTTGTTTACCGACATACCCGAGTTATCACCAACAGCGTCTGAGATCTCTTTGGAAATAATGAAAGCATGGAGCATGGAGAATAGTTTCAGAAACTAATATAAAGAAAAATGGTGTCCATAGCAACCAATCCGATTATACTGAAGTATCCACAAAACTGAAAAAAAAAACATGTCAGGGGGCATTAAGTGCTTTTTATATGGGGTGATAATCGCCCAAACGATCAGTCACAATCATTGCCCAGTATAAACACCTTTAGCGATCAAACGCCAAATGATAACCTGCTCGTTTGTCTTTGTTCGCATCTTTTATGAGGACCAAAACATAATCGGTGATTGGCAGTAAATCCACACGTGTAAACAGGCATCTGCCGGTCGCTTGTTAATTTCCCCCCTTTCATGCAGTTACATTACAATCATACAAACTATCGAAATTCTGGGAAAAACTAAAACAACTGTTGTAACGTGTAAAGGAGCGCAGATGAACTTGGTATATCATTGCCCGGCGCTCTTACCGCCTCTGCCTGTGTAAAAGGACCCTAGTCTGCTTCCTGCAAGTAAATCAACTGATTGGGGTGGGGGGGGGGGGGTTCTCTCATAGAGCAGTATGTGCCTTTCTAGATCTTTCATAAACCCTTACTTTAGGAGTCGGAAAATAATCAGGATGAATGAAATAAGAAATTTTATCCATGTGAAGTTATTTATACCTTTTCCTAAAAATGTTTTTTTTCTAAGCGCAAAATAATAGTAGTCCATATAATATAACCAACCAATGTAAATCATAGGCATAGCTGGGGGCTGGAGGGTCATGTGCCAGGGTAAGCGCCAACAAGCCACTCTACCTCAACCATTGTATTGAGATACAGAGCTAGGGCAGCAAACTGAATCTTTGCCACACATGAAGGAAAGCCTAGCTGCGACTGTGTAGTAGATTTATGACCCTTATGATTCATTGCTTTGATATCTAAAATGAGATGTATCTCTGCTGCTCTACATAGGTATTGTTGCGCCCACATGTCAGGTAAAGCTCAATTAGTATGGACATCTAAGTGGCCACACTAGCCGAGATCTGGCACTAGCTTCTAGTAGTCTATCCGACATTACCAAGTGCTATTATTATAGTGGACACAGCAAGTCCAACTAAGGACACCGAATGTTATCTATGCTGTGATAATGATCAAATCGGCTACTATTAGACTAATATTAGTTATACATGACATTTTGAGACTCTGCCAAGGGGTGGGACATGTGTAGTTATCCAGAGGCCCAGTAGATAATGGGGCCCAATGCCACCTTAAAGAGGTTCACCGGTCATTTTATATTGATGGTCTATCCTTAAGGACAAGTCACAATATTAGGTCAGTGGGGGTCCCACTCTCGGCACCCCCGCCAATCAGGTGACTGGAGGGACCGTGGCGATGAACGCTGCTGCCTCTTTGGTGTACAGCAGGCACAGCGATGTACATAACCATGGTGGCTGTGCCTGGAATTGCAGCTTAGTCCCATTCACTTCAATAGAACTGGGCTGCAATCCCAGGCAGGTGCACGGCGCTGTGCCTGTAAACTGTGAAAAGGCCACGAACGCAGCGGCACTGTCAATCAACTGATCGGCGAGGGTGCCGGGAGTCGGACCCCCACCAATCTGATATTGATGAACTATCGTAAGGATAGGTCATCAATATAAAATGCCTGAAGAACCCATTTAAGAACATCTTCCTACTGTCTATTTGGTTGCATGTATGAAACTGAGTAGTCTGTGTCCACCCCTAAGTGACACAAGTTGCAATATACATTTAGAGATGTAGCAGAGCTGAATTGATCATTTACCTGTTTCTACTGCACACTATGATTCATCTCTGAATTAAAGGAACACTAAATCTATATAATTATAATAAAGAGAAGGAAAATGTGTCCCCAGTGTTTGCTCCAGGAGCATGTAGATCCCGTAAATCCTGCAGACTCAGTCAGTCTTGTAGAAATACATTTTTTTGCTTGTGTATTTTCTACATTCAGTGAACCTTGAAGATGACGTCCTATACAAAACTGCAAATAAAGAATTTGTCACTTCTGTAATTGGTCAATATCACCGCCCATGTTCAGTTTGTTTGCCTTTCTGGAAAACATGACACTGAGGAATAGCAATGGCTTTGATTTGTGGTCACACGGATAAGATATTCCTGGAGTGCATAGAGGTTGACATGCTCGCTGGATTTCAGGGTCTGCATTGTTGTCATATCTATAGGCAAAGCATTGTTAGTAGTCAGAGTGTTAACCAAGGTGAGTATTTAAGGATGTTAATTGTTAGGTAGAGCACAAAGGAATAGGTGAGGATAGCAGAGAGATTAATATAGGGGTGAGGAACTTTTGGCACACAACTCTTTGATGAATTACATCTGCCCTAATGCTCTGCGGGTACTTGGATGAGTTTTATAGGGCAAGAGGTTCACCAATAATTGTAGTGCCAACAGTTACCCGCCCCCGAGGGTAGCAGAACTCAGGAGCAGAGGCTGTTAGTTTGACAAAGCTGCTACTACACCTTTCTGCACACTCATGTCCACAACTTTAGGCGCCCTCAGTTCAATGTAGAAAGTCTTGTTTTTTTCATACTCCTCGTCATCAATTACTTTGATCTGAATTGTTTTGCTGTGGATGGAAAAATAATAGATGTCAAAAGAAAAAGCAGAAGGAAAAAAAAAAAAAAAAGAAAGAGAATAGAAAGTGTTTGCTCCATTAGCTCATTGTCTTTAACAAAGCAATAAAGAGATTAAATGGGAAGCAGAGATTGTGGTTACTTCAGATGGAAAGATTGAAGGTTTTAATTTTGCAAGCATGGTATTTTCCTTATGACTTAGTTGAGTAGAGCGGCCATGTTATACCTTGTCCTGTACTTGTAATGTATTGTGTGAAAGCATTGCTTCTAGCGGAGAATATTTCCATAACACGGTGCCATACAGCGGCACACGGAGTGCCAACAGCAGTAGTGAATCTGTATGCCATCGTACAGGCTCTGCACACACGGGTCTGCATTGTGCATGGGGTATGTGACCCAACACATCAATAAGTAACGTTGCGCTCGTTTCCTGGACATCCTGAGAATAATCTTATACTAATCATGTCCAGGAACTAGCGCATGTGCATTGTGTTTCCGGGCACTATAGAAAAGTCATGCTCCTTTACACCGAGGGTTTGAGTATCCTCTGCGTTTCCTTTACCAATCTGCACAGATCAGTGTGAAAGAGTTTCTGGTGCTTTCAAACTGGAGACTATTCAAGAAAACAAAGCTTTAGTAAACATTGTATGTGAACACCATTTCCAGTTTATATATAATCTATATAAAAAGTTGAGTATTGTGTAAATTACTAGATTACTTATCTTGCACGGATTCTTAGTTATAGCCTCTATTATAGTTGTATTAAGGGTATGTGCACACGACCAATTTTCAGGCGTAATGGAGGTGTTTTACGCCTCAAATTACGCCTGAAAAGACGGCTCCAATACGTCAGCAAACATCTGCCCATTGCTTGCAATGGGTCTTACGATGTTCTGTGCAGACGACCTTTCATTTTACACGTCGCTGTCAAAATACGGCGCGTAAAATGACGGCTCATGAAAAGTGCAGGACACTTCTTGGGACGTTTTTGGAGCCATTTTCTCATAGACTCCAATGAAAAAAGCTCTAAAAACGGCCGTAAAAAACGCAGCGAAAATGCAGCGAAATATGCGAGTTGCTCAAAAAACGTATGAAAATCAGGGGCTGTTTTCCCTTGAAAACAGCTCCTTATTTTGAGACATTTTTGACTCTGCGTGTGAACATACCCTAACAGTTCTGCAGGCTTCAGCGCAAAAATATTCCAGCATTCCCATCTGCACAGAAGTTG
Organism: Rhinoderma darwinii; assembly: GCF_050947455.1. Taxonomy (NCBI): domain Eukaryota; kingdom Metazoa; phylum Chordata; class Amphibia; order Anura; family Rhinodermatidae; genus Rhinoderma; species Rhinoderma darwinii. The sequence goes on from NC_134698.1 coordinate 57,926,728, forward strand.
CTGTGGTGATTTGCTTTCCGGAAAGAGTAGTCTACACACCAGTATTCAATGTATTAACAAGTTTATTCAACTTTTTATATAGATAATATCTATATATAAACTGTAGTATAGTCTTCGAATCAGAGTGAACACCCCATTTAAGCCCTCTTTAACCCATGGAATACTATCTATATTTATATAAGTATACTATCCCTATCTTATCATAACATTTTTGGGCTGTGGCTGGTATCGCAGCTCAGCCTTTTTCAAGAGAATGGGCATGAGCTGCAATACCAGGCATAGTCCACGGACAAAAGTGGTGCTGTTTCTGGCAATAAAACGTAATAAAATTACACCTTTCTAATTTTTTTTAAGCTATTACTAATAGATTTCATTATTACCAGCATAGGGTTTATGATTAACATGGCTTCCTTAAGTTTCAGCCATATGTTTTTCCTGGCTTCCACAACAGACAGTGGAAATACTGGTGTACTGGCAAGCCACAACTGAACCCACAAGCCAAAACAGACGGCAAGCTTCATCTCTTACTCCACTCTCATAGGGAAAAGAATCCGCGTTTTAGCCAATAGACAAAAGTTGACTCCATGATGTGCAAAAATCATTATTTATGGCACGGAGGAAAAAAATGAACCTTTTATTAGCTAATGGTGTTCAGTTATATTCCAGTTCTGTGAATGATCAGTCCATAGAAGAAGGCTGTAACTCAGCACGGTAAAGATTTGTCACAGAATGGCACAGCTTGTACATGCACTTTAAAGAAATTACTGAATTTTCATAAGTTTGCACCCAAGCACATACATAAGAGGGGACCCATTTCAGACTGACCTCATCCCCTTTTAATGGGTGGAGAGAACCTTTAGGCCTCATGCACACTTCCTTTGGCCGTTGTATGGCCGCTAATGACGGTTCTGTGAAACTCTGACCGCACACGATTGTCTTCAGTGTGCAGTCCGTTGTTTCATGGACCAAATCGGATGTGACAAGGATGTGAAATATGCTCGTGTGAATAAGGGCCCATAATAATGTCCGTGTGCTGCGCATGGAAACGCGCAGCACATGGACCCATTGATTTCAATGGGACCGTTCACACATGCAAGAGTTTTCACGCAGCGAGAGTCCGCTGCGTTAAACTCACTGCATGTCCTATATTGGTGTGTTTTCACGCACCTACGCGCCCATTGAAATCAATGGGTGCGTGAAAACCACGCACCGCACACGGATACACATCTGTGTGCGGTGCGTGATTTGCGCATCAATTCAATTAAAAAGAATAATTTAAAAAAAAAAAGACGTGCTTTGCGAGTGCATGAAGAACGCATGCAACTCGCAAAGCACACTGATGCATAACACAACACACACGGACCAGATTCATGCGCGTTTTTCACGCGTGTGAATCGGATACGCTCGTGTGAATGTATCCTAAGGCCTCATGCACATGACCGTAGCTATGTGCACTGCCGTGATTTCCGGGTCGGCCGACCACGGAGTGACTGCCGCGAGCCGCCCGCAAATCGCGGGCTGGGCACATGGCCGCGGCCATTATTTTTAATGAGCCTGGATAAGGCCGTAATAAGGCTTGCCCGTTCTTTCTGCGGTCCGAGCTCTGGGGCCATGCACGGACCGTGAAAACCACAGTCGTGTGCATGGGCCCATAGGAAGGAATAAGGCCGCAATTCTCCCGTGGATTTTCGGGGGAATTGCGGCCGCAAAAGCACGTTCGTGTGCATGGGGCCTAAGGCCTTAATGTATAGCACTGTTTGCACCAGATGCGGTTCAGCACAGTCCGTTTCATGGCACCAGCTGTGCCCCAAATTTTTATAGCTCACACCACCTAATGCCAGACATAGGACAGCATATTATTATATATTCTAGAACTGGCGTTCAATATTTCACAAAATCACATATATATTTCCAGATCCACACTTTGGGATAATCTTGCATTCAGTGTCTACTGTGCTGATTTAGGAAGAAATTGCGTATAACCCTAAGGGTTAATGCAAGAGACAACGGAACATGAAGTGCCCATGGCTCTGTAGCCATGTGATACCATGTGCCTCCGTTCAGCTTGCCATGTGCATGAAGCTTGAGGATCAGAGAAATGAGCTGATCCACTTCACTGAATTACATCCAAATTCCACTTGTATCACCATGTATTTAAAATAGATTGAGAGCGGGTACGTAATCAATATTTTTGATTAATGTAAATAATGAGGCTTCTTGCCGGTATATTCTATATGAGACTCAAGTGTTACATAAGCCTGTCTACCCACTAGAATACTAATATTGTATTTCAAGGCGTGAGTCTCTTGACATCACTGTTCCAATCTCACAGTTTCTCCTGGAGATAAGAGTCCTTCATATTTCATTATTCTTCTAATGGAGGAATCAAGAGACAGTTTATGCAACATTTGTAACTTCTTCTTGTAATTAATTCAGACTTTAAATGGCAAAACTTTCCGAGTTCTAGAAGAAGCTCTTCTGATGTCTCGATATTTGAAACGCTTGTTGACAACACTGACTTATTGACAATCCGCCACAACAAGCAATCACATTCTCTAATTCTTCTATTGTTTATCGATCAAAGTACTTTTTGATTTGTAGACCTTCATTGTTCTAAAATCTTTTCTATGTCATCTTTAGAATAAATTATTGGAAGAAATGCATCAATATATGAGGCTGTGGCAGACTGAGACTACCCCGATTCTCTGTAAAATACGATTGGCATCACCACACCACGCATAGTGACTTTGACAATTGACAAGCTGATCATTAGTGGAACAAATCATAATCTATTCTACGGACATTATAGCTGGAAGAACTCGCCGATTTTGGTCATCCATTTCATGTGTATTAGATGGTTAACCGATGTTTGTTTGTTCAGCAGATGCGGGGTGAAAAAGGATCCGGCATGTTGTATTCCAACATGCCCAACCCTTTGTTCTCAAGGGAAATAAGTTGCCAACAAGCGTCCCTTCCCATTGAGATCACTTGGACGACTGGTTGAAACGAGCATGCAATTGAATGGGGCAGGTTGGGAGGGATGAGGGTTTGACCAACAGCTATTGAAGGCCACATTTAGGCCCTGATTTCTGAATGAGCCCGGTTAGTCTGCCCCAGACCTGATGCCAGAGTCACATTGTTTAAAACTGTAAACAATTATGATGCTCTGTTTTGCCACCCTGGACAGCACGGTCTGGTGTTAGTTTCCCGATTTCATAACCATTGAACCAGTTCTCTACACCCTTATATGCCAACAATGTAGTTCCTCTGGAGAGGGGAGTCCTACACAGGTTTTCGCCAACTAATAGCAAAGGGGGATGGAACCAACCCGGACTGTTCTGCCTCTATGCTATTTATTTTGCAGCACGTCTGCCGGACCGGTAATTCAAGAACAGAACAAATAAAAACACTGAAATCAAATCCATTCAAGACACTAAATAACGCAGCGGGTAGCGCTGAGAGCCCGGTGTGAGCTATTTCACTTCCCACCAAAGAGAAAGATAACGCACTTAACTACTGTGTTTTTGGATCCCGCTTTTAGCCTCATGCTTAGTTTCAGAGGTCCGTTTCGTGCAGGCCCAGATAGGTCATCCCTTTTGAAAGTTATGAAGACAACGGTTTCTTCTCATTGTATATTAGTAGAATAAGACGCATACGATTAGGTGAATAACTAGAAGTGCATCACAGTAAATATTGAATGGGCTAAATACACACTGGATGTATACAAAATTCCAAAATTATGACCATCACAGCCATAGTATAAAGTATACGTATGATCATCTTATACCCACTAGACCAGACTGGAGCCAATTTTCTTATGAGAAGGGCCCTCATGCATAACAGGGCACCCTATGCCATCTATCACTCTGGAGTACCTTATACGCCCGTGCATTACACAGACAGCCCATTGATTTCAATGGGTGCTGTTTAATACTTCACTTACCCTGGAGTGACACCACCGGTGTTATGATCACATGTAGTCAGGTTTTCCCACATATTACATCAGATCGCTGCGGGTACGAGCATATCATCATCTGGAGACCCTTTTAACAAAAAGATTGCCCTAAGCAGACAACCCCTTTAGTTTATCAGCCAATCCTGTCCTCCATATTAGTACGTCTGGCCTCCGATGCACCAATTATTAACAAGAAGGTGGCGTGATAATTCCATTACAATTGTAGCTTTTTACAACAAATGGATGAGAGTTTCCTATTTAATGAAAATGTTACACTGGATTGATATCTACTAATGGGAGCACGATGTCTTCAAAGGTAAACGTCGAATATCATTTAGGAAGCGACCACTGCTATTGATAAAAGTACAACATTGACGGATAACTGGAGTTTTGTTACTCAATGTACTTGTATTATCCTGAACTGTTCATGTATTATGAGCATTTTGTATCGAGACATACTTTCCTGGTTTGGAAACGTATAAATGTCTTACAAACGGTTAATATCTTGCTTGCTCAGCATTTTCCATAACTCCCGTGGAACAGAATAAATAGAGTTGCGCATATGCCACTTCATCTTTCTATCGCCGCCTCACTAGGTGTGCCGTGGGTCCTATAGTCTGAAGATAGGTGAGGGTCCAATGTCCACCTATCATACATTTATGGCATATCTTGTGGATATGCCATAAATATCTGTAATGAGAATATGCCTTTAAGATTTCAGACATGCATGAATACAAGGAAAGGCAGAAAAAAAGTAATGCAATGTGCTGAATTTACCGAATTTTCTCTGGTTCACATTGGTCTGCGGCCACTATAGGGTAATGTTGGGCATGGGCATAAGCCAAGGGCCCTAAGGTATTTCCTTCTTTGCAATTCAAAATTCTGTCATACAGATCGGGTGATAGAAATCATCAATCATTACAAACTCCAGCAGAAGTGTAAAAATAATGATCGGGAGCAAATAGCTCAATCCTCCAGAGAGATGTGATCCGCTAAACGCTGCTCCTTATAAAACAGACTGGAAAGTGCTCTGACTGTGCACAGCTAGTGGTCAAAAGACTTCTGAAGAAAACGCTACCATACTGGTAGTCATCTTATTAAGTAGGTAGATGTATTATGGACTACCAGCATAACGTGGTACAAGATAATGTATACAGAAAGTCAGGGGCGTAACTAGGAAAGACTGGGCCCCATAGCAAACTTTTGACTGGGCCCCCCCCCCTCCCCTGGGTGTCACACAACCCCCCCTTGTAGATAGTGCCTTTTTTACAGCCCCCCCTGTAGATAACGCCATACAGCCCCCCTGTAGATAACGCCACTGCAGAAAGTGATAGTGTACATCTCCCCCATGCTGTCGATCTCGGGTGCTCATCTGCACCCTTGTAAAAATATACTATAAGTGATGCTCAGATATTTAAAAAATAATAATAATAATAAAAAAGTACAATGTTTCTTAGATCGACATATTTCAAGGGAAGGAGAATAACATCACAACTATTAATTAAAGAGACTCTGTCACCACATTATAAGTGCCCTACATAAGGAGATGGGCGCTATAATGTAGATGACAGTAATGCTTTTTATTTAAAAAAACGATCTATTTTTACCAATTTATTAGCGATTTTAGATTTATGCTAATGAGTTGCTTAATGCCCAAGTGGGCGTATTTTTACTTTAGACCAAGTGGGCGTTTTACAGGGGAGTGTATGATGCTGACCAATCAGCGTCATTCACTCCTCTACATTCATTTACTCAGCGCATAGGAATCCTGTTAGATCCTTATGTGCTGTCTTATACTAACACATTAACAATACTGAAGTGTTTAGACAGAGAATAGACATTCCACGGAATGTCTATTCACAATCTCTGCACTTCGTTACTCTGTCTGTGGTAGTTACAGCAGAGGACACGTAATCTCGCGAGATCACGCTGTAAATGACAGGTTACATCGAGATCACGCTTCCTCTGCTGTAACTACCACAGAAACAGTAACGAAGTGCAGAGATTGTGAATAGACATCCCGTGGAATGTCTATTCACTGTCTTAACACTTTAATATTGTTAATGTGTAAGTATAAGACAGCACATAGTGATCTAACAGGATCGGTATGTGCTGTCTAAATGAATGGAGAGGAGTGCAGGACGAGGATTGATCACTGATTGGTCAGCGTCATACACTCCCCTGTACAACGCCCACTTGGTCTAAAGTAAAAATACGCCCACTTGGGCATTAAGCAACTCATTAGCATAAATCTAAAATCGCTAATAAAGTGGTAAAAATAGATCGTTTTTTTAAATAAAAAGCATTACTGTCACCTACATTATAGCGCCCATCTCCTTATGTAGAAGATAGGGCACTTATAATGTGGTGACAGAGTCTCTTTAAAGGGGGTTTTCAGACACTAGAAATTGATGGCCTATCCTCAGTATGGGCCATCAATAGCTGATGGGTTGGGGTGTCAAGAAACGAAGAGGAAGCAGCGCTCGTACGAGTGCTGCGGCCCCTTCAAAACAGCTGATCGGTGGGGGTCCCGGGAGTCAGACCCCAACCAATCAGCTATTGATGGTTCATACTGAGAATAGGCCATCAATTTTTAGTGGCTGGAAAACCCCTTTAACTCAAAAAGCAAATTTTCAAGTCTGCCTGAATCAGAAGCCCATGATATGTGGAATATTGGTGTATAATGTGTGAAGGGCATAGGCTCTACACAATTGGATTTTAGTTTGATCTTGCTTTTTCTTACACAATTAAAGGGGTTGTCTTAGATTAGAAAGCAAGAGTCTGATCAATACTCACAATACCAGACACAGCCCATGGACAAGCGCGACGCTGTTTTTTTTAGAAACAAAACAATCCCTTGTTTCTAATCTCAGACAATCAATTTAACTCCTTAACGCACCATGACGTGCTGGTACGTCATGGTGCAGGGGGAGAAGTATGGAGCGGGCTCATGAGCTAGAGCCCGCTCCAAACGCTGCGGGTGTCATTTGTGCATTACAGCGGACACCCTGCACTAACAGCCAGGAACAGCGATCGCACTGTTCCTGACAGACCGTGGCATCTAAGCCGTTAGAAAGAGGAGGGTGGCCCCCATCTGTCGTCCCCCCCGCAACGTGATCATAGGGTGACGATGTTTGTCATGGCACTTCGGGGGCCTAATAAAGGCCCTCAGGTCTGCTTTCTTTCTGCCTCCATTAAGCCCTGCCTCCGAAAGACGTAAAAACGAAACTCCCCCAAAACAATTTAGGAGTCACAGTTTTTTTTCCAATTCCACTCGACATAGAATTTTTTTTCGTTTCCCAGTACATTATATGCTACTTTAAACAGTGGCAATAGAAACTACAACTCCTTCCGCAAAAAAAAAAAAGCCCTCATACCACTCCATTGTTGGAAAACGAAAAAAGGTATTGCTTATGGAAAACGGGGAGTGAAAAACGAAAAAACAAAAAAATGTCTGACTGCAAGGGGTTATGAAGCAAACCTCACTGTGATGGTGGTGATGAGTAGTATATGAATATACGGGACAATGTACCAAGCCAGGTGTTGTCTAGTATTCCTGTCATCCAATCATTTCTAGTAGGAAGAACAATATTTTTATAATACACACCTCAGCTGCTGCAGAACTCTATTTTGGAGAGTAAGGTCACTTTCCCACGTCAGTATTTTGGTCAACAGTTTGCTTTAGTATTTGTAAGCCAAATCCAGGAGTTGAACCTAAACCAAGAAAAAGTATATTGGATAGTTTTGCACTTCTTCCAGGTTTTGGACCCACTTCTAGTTTTGGCTTCCCAATACTGACGTAAGAGGGGATTCCTATTTACTGATTGAATAATTCATATAAATTTCCCTCATCCTTTTCATTAAGAAGATCTGCCATATGTGAGGTGTGTTGTTCTGCAGCAGTTGGGATACAAACCTGTATACAGACACTACTATAAAAGAACTTCACATTACATGTCAATCAATGGGACCTGTCTCTACACAGTCCGACACTGTCTAATCAGTGCTGTCAGTGTGTAGGAGCACATCCTACTGACAAGAAGAATGGTAACACCAATTTGTCAATGTATTCAAACATTTCCAGGAAGAATAACAGAGGAACAACACAATGCTTTTTCGGATTGTTATGTCATATTGTAAGAAATACAGACCTTATATAATGAAAATAATACAGTATGTTATATTTGATATAAGATAAAGCATTTCATTTATGTGATTTTAAACATGTTTGGCCAAGATTGCGTCAACAATGGGAATCCCCTTTTAAGGTTGGTTTCAGGTGGCTGTAATATGGACGTAAAACCCAGACCCCTGCAGTTCTTCTAAACCAAACATAGATCACCACTGGGTTCTATAGTGATCTACGTTTGGTTCAGTACAGCTGCATAGGAAGAAGGTCTTGCAGACATACCAAGGATATTAATATGCATCTATGTGAACCAGTTCTAAAACAAACTAAACTGTGACTGTTTTTGGCATTTTTGCTTCTTCTGGATCAACTGGGATTTATAAATGACTATTTAGCTATGTGCATATATAACCACTAAGATGCAGGCCTGGGTATAAGCTTTGTAAAACATGTTCTATGACAGTCTACACGGGGCCCGGATATAATAATGGCCAAGCTGGACAGACCTGACCGGCTCATGAGAGGTTTGGTTTAGGCCAGTTTCACACAGTCATAATGGTAATCTAAGTTTGGTTCGCTAGAACTACAGGGAATCCGGTTGAATTTGCTTTAATTACATCGATCTGGAAAACACCTTCAAGGGGTTTTCTGGGATTTTACAATGACGGCCTATCCTACCTAAGGGAAGACTATAAATGTGTAATCCCCTGGACCCCCACCGATGGGCAGATTAAGGCAGAAGTAGCACTGGCTGGACTGCAGAGACGAGCGTTCTGCACTGACTAAGTGTACACAGTATTCTCACCAGAGATCTCTAGACAAAGTAAATGGAAGAAAAAATGTTTTTAAATAATGTAACCCTGCTACGATGCGGTTGCCATACAGACCTTTGCCTGGTACAATTATTACAATAAAATATAAAGCTTTTATCATAAAGTGGTCTATTTTCTTTGAGCAAAAACGTAATGACTTCACCAATAGAGAAAAGGAGACAATGCAGAACATGAAAGACGGCACTGGTGTCTTTAAGAGATGCAGACAGCCATTGTATGAGATTTTACTGCCTCATAATGCGATTCTAAAGTCCGCAAAAGAAAATCTAGCTTTGTAAGGTTTCAAAAGGCAACGGACAGCTCGATCCGTGAAAAACTCCCTTGGAGGTAAGATAGCCGACAGCGTATGTAGATTTGGAATAATAACTGTATTCACGTCCACAGCACAGATCTGAAATTTAAGAGATTGTGAGGTTATGATCTAGGCTGAGCTGCACTGGGAGAGAGCATGGGGAAGCAGCAAGCCTGCATGCAAATCCATTCAATTGGAAATGACCCGAAGCTTCCAAGATAACAATCTGCCATTTTCCTTTCCACTTCAATCCACTCTGTCTACAATTTTCTGCATTTGCAGCCTAATCCTTCCAGCCATCTACCGGGGCTCTAGGCTTTTAGCCGAAAGCATGGGGATTTGAAATCTATATTTAGAGTTATTTTCTGAGGAAATCCTGTGTTACTATGGTGATACTAAGGAGACAGCGAACAACGAAAAAAAAAAACAAGCGTACTAGGCAAGTTGTGATAATACGTAGCAGGCTATTCCTGGCGGAGGGGCTTTGATCTCAGGCTGAAGAATGGGACAGTGTTTGTGCAGAAATGTGTGCAAAAGTAACATTACAAGAGAGCAACACAAGTCCTACAGGGGTAGAAAGTCATATCAAGCACGACTCCGACACCTAGAAGAAACGGAGGGATCCAACGTAAAAGAGTTCATCACAAGAACCAAGAACTCTTCTAGAAGATATTTTCTGGACAACACCTTCTCCACTGAAGACAAACCCAGGCACAAGTTCTTTTCACAATCTCAGAGAAGTAATAATTGTAAGGGTGATAGTGTATTGAGATATCCGGGGGTACCACTTCATCAAAACCCGCTGTGTCTCCTACCTCACTAAGTTTTGACCTTTTGGGTTGGGTTGTCTTCTTGTAAAGTACAGCCTCTCAACACGGCGCCGAATTCCTGGTGCACTAATCCTCCCAATTGTTTTGTCTGCCATGCGGACTATTTTTTTTAGTGTGATGAATTGATACCCTATTGTACGAACAGGTATGGAGGGTCAATATATGAAATGTTTGAAATGAGTCAGTTCGGTACTATTCATCTCCTGAGTAGATGCCGGAAGACTCCACCAAATCTTTTGTGCCAAATCACACGTTTTCAGCTCTACTATTTGCAAAGACTATTCCATACCTAGCTCTCCTTTTTGCTAGACCATACCCTACCCAGATCTCCTGTATCAAGTACCTCCTAGGCCAAAAAAATCTTACCTAAATCATACACTGTGCTGCACCTTATAAAAATACAGCATGAGTACAGTGCAAGTCCTAGAAAAACGGTGTGTTTCCCCTTGGGTACACGTACCATAAGTTAAGAACGTAACTTTCTCTATATATCAGGCCATCCCGCTGTGACATTTGTGGCCAATCAAAGCCCAATGCAGTGAGGAGCCGAATGTCTGGTATCTATATACTCTATTATAATACATGGACAATAACAGGAGAGATTTCGGTAACGAAATTAAACAAGCTCAGTGAACACATTTACAAGAACCAAAAAACACTACATCATGAAATAATAGGTGGGTGGTAATGTGCAGTTAGCCAGGTTTTTATAACAATATGATACATGTATTAGAACACATCTTTTAAACAGTCCCCATGTAGAGATATTTAGAGAAAAAAAAATGATACAGATTTTGGTAAAAATGAGCCATGCTTAAAGAAGCACTCCACTTTTTTTTCTTTTTTTTAATTTCCTCCTCCATTTATACATTGGTGTTTCAGTGGGGTGCTGTGTGCGGAAATACTTACCAACCCGTGCATTACGCCATTTTTGGGTACAGCGCCGCCCGCGTAATCACATTCTGACCTGGTCTGGAATCACTGTGCTTTTGAGAAAACCGGAACTCAGGCTCTCAATGCATTCCTATGGAGTCTCGTTCTGGCTCCTATAGGAATGCATTGAGAGCCTGAGTACAGGTTTTTTCATAAACGACGTGATGCACGGATCGGTAGTATTTCTTTACACAGCACGCCACTGAAACACCAATGTACAAATCGAGGGGGAAATCCTCCCAAAAAGTGGAGTGCTTCTTTAAGACTCGTGAGAAAATGTACAATATTCATAACTCCCTACAAAAGTTTCCCATTAAGATTATCATACGGAAATCCTTTGCATCTAAGATCGGACTAGCACTATGGGAACAGACACACTGTTGGCCTGTGAGCGAGAAGGTCAGTTTTTTACATCAGCCCAATTTCATACAATATAATATCCAATAATATTATTCAGTACAGAGCAGTTTTCAGGAGGTTAAATACGGATTCCACAGTACACGACAAAAACGAAATATTGGCCTTAACTAAACCGTAATTACAGGCAACAGGACGAGATCAATAATTAAAACTCCGTAGGACCTTGTTCAGACAGGGGAATTGTAGCACATCTTGACAGCACAGCTTTCAAACAAATGTTTGTGTAGCTCGCAGTGGAACGGAAGCAGATTTTCTTCTGCACTAGAACGTATATATGTGAACATGGCCAAAAACATCATAAAACACTAACCATAGCAAAAAAACAAACAACAAAAAAAGACGGCTATTGGCCCACCGGCATGTGTACGCTGTATGACATTAAGAGGTGACAATCTTTAGCTTATTTGATTGTGGGCTATGCACTGATGCCTATTACCAATACCACGCGTAACAGCTGCACTAAATGTCCAATTCTTGGTGACATTTGAATATTTAAAGTTCATGTCTCCGAAAATAAATCAAACTCAAGCAGGCAGATATGGTGTGTGAATGTTGGGAAAATGTACATGGCATTTTACATTCTATTTCGCAAAATGTAAGATCAGACTAGAATTTGAGGAGAACACAAAGACTCTACCCTGCTGATGACTTATATTTCGTGTAGAGGACGTCTTGGACTGATGGATAATGTTATTTTTCTCATCTACTTAAACAGCGTACATGGAAAACAATATCCATCCTTCTCCCTGGTCTGTGTCCCATGTCCAGCTAAAAAAAAATCTGATTAAAATGCGAAACGAGTCAATTCCTCTGCAGATCTTTGTTCTTGTTCCACCAGTTCCATATCTGAATGAAAGGAAACCCTAACATCAACTATACCGGCCAGACTATTTAGAATTGGGGCACCCAACCATTTTTAAAATTCTGTGCAGGGATAAAACATGGTGACATAGGAAGGAATGTCATCATATAACATCTTGTGGTACCCACACCATTACATCAAAACCATCCGCTAATAGTCACGATGCAATCTGGTTGCCAACCAAAGGGCACACTGCTGCCTTTCTTCAAATGCCATGATTTCGTAGGGTTAAAAAGGTTGTCTTAGGCGAGATATTGATGGCATATCTCTAATTGCGAAGACCCCAGCCAATTTCTAGAATAAAGTAGCAGCATCAACAGGAAAGCACTGCACCACTTTGTCTCCTGTCAGTTCTCCTTGGTTTTCTCTGCATAGTTGGCCCATTATAGTTAATGGGCAACCATGCAGCCTCTGGAGATGGAGGAGTGCCCAGAGGTCAGACCCTCATTGATCTGCCGTTAATCACGTATCCTATGATATGCCAACAATTTCTCTCCTGAGGAGTGGAAGCAACGAGGAGGCTGCCCCACCATGCTGCAAGTGGGCTGCAGATGGTAGATATCACTATCTAGCCTAAATTGCACTGGCACTACTATATCAAGCTCCTATGTCCTTTCCCAACATAGCAAACATAATACATGTTGTGACTGTCCCTTCTCCCCTAGGCGAGCCATAATGGCATTGTGGGCGGCACTGGACCTCTGTGCTGTACATTTTACATGTGTGGGTTAGCATGTAAAAGTTATTTTAGACAGCTCAATATTGGTAGTAAATGCGAGCGCCGACCGATACAGCACATCGATCGGCGCTCTTTTTTTCCATTCAAATGGAGCAATGATCGGCATACATAAGGACAAACAATCGTTACTATGATCGTTCGTGCACAGGGAGATGTGCTGCCGACTAGTGACCATTTTATTTGCCACATAAAAGATCTGATCAGCCAATGAACAAGCATTTGCTCGTCCATCGGCTGATCGTTGCCCTGATTACACAGGGTCAATGATCGATAACGAGTGTTCATATGAACGCTCGTTTGTGCAATCATTGGCCCATGTAAAAAGCCCTTTAGCCAGTTTACTGGCATGCTAAGATGCCCGATTAACATATCAGTAAATTAGCACATTCAAGATTCTTGCCAGGAAGAAAAAGAAACGGGATTGGATCTTTTCATGGCCAAATGATCTAGTATAAAGATTCAGGATATCTGGCTCCTAATTTTCGATAGATATATCAATAAACTCCAACACATGCCAATACCATATACCCAAATATATATGAAAAATAACAAGTCACCATATACAAAGAGCAGTTATGTTGAAATCTGGGCATCTTCTATGGTCTCTACCCAATTCCTTGAACTTGACTGGTTATTTTGAAAGACGTTTGTAAGGAATCTCAGTCCCTTTTGCTGGTCTATGATAGCCGTATTCTCTTAAGGCTGGGTTCACACGACCATGTTACGTCCATAAAACATGATTACAGTACGGGACAGTAGTTCCACACAGAGGCAGGGACTCCTAGCATCGTACATAACTATGATGCTAGGAGCCCGGCTCCCTGCAGTGTGTTCGGTCCGGTTCTTCCGGCCGAAATACGTTCCGTAGATTACGGACGTAACATGGTCGTGTGAACCCAGCCTAATAGATTGCAAACTATATCTTGAATAGATAGGCTACATCGAAGTGTAGCAGAATTTTTTAGTAGCAGATTTTGACACAGATCTGCAGCAAAATCCACATGTGGATTCTAAAATTTGTGTATGAATTGTGTTTGGTAAATTACACTAAAGAGCCGCAACAAATCCACCACATTTGAACATGACCTTATAAGATGTATTATACCGTAGAAAAAAAATGGCTAATTAAGCCATTCCCTGAGTTATGAGGCATTTCGTAAGATTCTGAAAAAAGATCCTCAAAAAGTAGCACCACTGTTGTCCATGGGCTGCATCCGGTATTGCAGCTGTAATACCGGACACAGTTCACGGACAAGAGTGGCGCTATTTCTAGAGGGGGGGGGAAGCGTACAATCTCTTTAAATTCGAACCCATACGATGCTTGGAATCTGCTAAATTAAAATGTATAAAAGTTCACATAAGGTCGACTTATTCTTCAAATAAACATAAAACTGAGAGGCACAAAAGACAAGTCTTCAGTCAGCAAAAGCTGCAATTTTGTATGTGAAAGGCAGCGAGAAATGACAGGACTGCAGGCAGTGCGCAGCTACAATAACTTGTCCTATGTATGCTGATCCTCTGTGTTCATGTAAGTGGGAGGTCGCCCCCTCTTAGTGACATGTTTCTTGAAATTACAATCATTTTCTAAAAATAACAGATAACTCCCATGCTGAGAAAATGCTAATTTCATGATCTCCCCATGGCAACATCACTTTATGTTTAAAGGGACGACATCAGCATTTAAATGTATTTGTGAGTGTAGCTTTAAGAAAAATGCCAATGTTATCAGAATTTATGTGAATTCAAATTTCATAAAGATGTCATTCGAGCGATGGAGAAATATTTCCTTGGTTGTTACTATTCTTGTAAATATCCTTCCTCAGTCTGATTAGTAAACAGAGCTGTGTGACTATGAATGGCGCAGAACAGGTAGCTGCATTATTACTAATTAGTGAATTGTTTGTTTGTCTCCTAGGTAACCAGGACCAGGATGAGAAATTGGACTAATTGGCCACAAAATAATTGATAATCAAACCTTGACAGTCAGTTTGATGTCTACTAAGAAGCCAGAAAGCATGGACTATAGTTATTGTGTGTGTGTGTGTGTGTGTGTGTGTGTGTGTGTGTGTGTGTGTGTGTGTGTGTGTGTGTGTGTATATAAAGTAACCGCTCATTAATAGAACCTAATTGCTGCTGGCTTATCAAATGTTCTGGATTATCTGACAGTCATAGAAAATTATCGAAGGCACTCGACCGTTTCCATTTTGCGAAGTGCAAAACGGATCCAAGTGGGCATTTTTTTTTGCGGACCTATTCACTAGAATGGGTCAGACGGATCGCACACAGGTACAAGAATAGGACCTGTTATATAATTTGCAGAACGGACACGCAGAACGGTGTGCATGGTCCCATAGAAATGAATGATTCAGTATGCTATCCGCAAATAACTCGGATAGGACATTGACGGAAACAACGGTCGTTTGCATGAGCTCTAAGTATCTTAAATTTTATAGGACAGAGATATAGGTAAAAATGGCCAGAATAAAAGATTAAAATAAAATATATCACTGTGACAATTTTTCTCTCTGGTTATGACATGTTAAAGTGTAACTGAAAACTTTTCATCGGTGGGGGTCCGAGCACTGAGTCACCCACCGATCGCTAAAACAAAGTGGCAGAATCGCTAAGTGGGCGCTGTGCCACTTAGTTTCTGATCGGCTTTCCTCGGAGCGGTGTACGGGCTCAAAAACTAAGCGGCGTCCAAGCTTCTCTGCCGCTTCTTTTAAGCAATCGATGTGGGTTTTTAGTGCTCGGACACCCACTGATCAAAAACTTCTGACACGTCATGTCACAAGTTTATTAAAAGTTTAGTTACACTTGAAAAAATGACACTGTAATATATCTATAGCGACTGTATACTGGCCTACATTTGAAAAATGATTTTAAGGGGATTCCAGCCACAATGCCCCCAGAAAAGTGCCTTACCCGCCGCCCCTTCTCTTACCTGGGGAAGTCATTACAGCATTGGTGGTTTAGTGCTGGCAGCAGAAATAGGCATGAGGCACAAAAAAAAATTCCGCAATACACTTTGAATCAGGGCCCATGAGCCTCGAGCTATGACTTCATATTGCAATGTCAGGGCTCAGATGTTCTGGAACAAAATCCTAGGATTTGGCAATCTGAGCTTTCTAGAAACAATAAGGCACTACGGACTGATACAATACACGGCAATGTGCTGACTGGGCAGAGAAGATGAACTTTAAGTGCTGACAGTAAATACCCTTTGGACCACAAAGACCACAGGGCCAGTTATTACAGTATACTAGATTCACTCATTTGACAACACTGGCTATGAAATCAGCACCATTTGCAGACATCAAGGTGTCCACCTCAGCTAAACCCCGACACAATCCCTCCGTGGCCAATTGTAAGAAACATTGCTGCTGTATGCAATGCCAAAAACAGCTTTAGGGAACAATTGTCATAATACAAAGGAAGTGAGAGTTATAGTAAGTTAAAGGATGGAATATTTTGAAGATAGCCGTTGCATTTATTTTTGTCATGCTGGACTAAAATCTATTTGGACATTCTTACACCCGGATGTGGTCACTCTTTTTCCTTGGTTTATTGCTTAAAGGGTATGTCAACCTTTAAACACCAACTTTCATATACAATTAAAGGGGTACAACCAATCAAGGCTGAAAGTGATCTCATTGTCAATAACACGTCACCACAGTGGCCTCGATTGGGAGGCCGCGCAGACTCCTAGTCTAAGTTATTATTTTTTGGCCTTTTTAACCCTTTTTTTATACCTTGGAAAGCCCCTTATTCTAGTTGTAAAGTTAAAGGGGCTTTCTCATTAAGATAACCCCTTTTCAAATGGAAGCGGCTGAACAATGCAGGTTTAGTTTCTCTAACCCCCAACAATCAGCTGTCACGCTGCAGGCGAAATGTCTGGTCACACACGTCTTACCCCCAGTGATTGCATGATGGCCATTGAAATTAATAGCCACCAGCTATTGCATAGACAGCCAAGTCCGCCAGATCGGCTCTCCATTCTTGCTTTAAAAAAAAAAAAAAGAGGGGTCCTGAGCAGGGGACTTCTCTCTATGCTATCCAAATGCTCCAACAAGGCATATGGATAGGGGATGTTTTGATTAAACAACCCTCTTTAAATGACACATACATCTTTGCAACCAAATTTTTAATTGAGCCAATGCATCTTTAAAAAAAACAAAACAAAAAAATACAAATAAAAATGTACTCGCTAAAAATCTCCAACTGTTTTATGTCTACAGCTTCCATATTGACCTATGTATCTCCATGGTTACAGACCACAAATAAACACTCTGTAGTCTGACCCTGCAGTCATACTCCTATTTCCTACTTCTTGCTAAGGGGACAGATGACCATAGCCTTTGTCACTTTGTAAATTACAGTGCGAATTATAGTCTATTCACTATTCTGACATTTGTTATTGGAAACAGTCAACAACAACACTACAGATACATCCGTGACACTTTAACTGAGCTCCTATAATGCAGGGGGACAGTTAGCTTTTCCTACATCAGGATACTGTAGAGTGCCTGATGTAAAGTCTACACCATGCAGGTGCCCAGATGTGTTTGCAACGTCTGTGCCACCTATTAGTACGCCTGTGTTTGTAATTCCCCCAGTTCTGGTCGGTTACCCCTCATAATTTAATCATAACAGAAGGTTTTTAATTTTTATCACATGGATTGGTAGTGCTATACGTTCATACAATAACCCTCATCTGCACAGCTATAGCCAACGTATCACATCAGTAGACTCCAATGGATTTAGTATTTTCTTTTTAATAGCAGATTTCCATTTAAGAGGACCTATACCTCTCCTGACACGTCTATTTTAGCAAATAATTGTATCCCCTATAAAACAATTCTGGAACAGGAACGGCACAACATTGAGTTAGTTATCCTTCCTAGAGATTTATGAATAAATTGACAACTGGGTGTTACCAGTTGGGGGTGTGTCCCTATACACTCTGACACTGTCCAATCAGTGCTGACAGAGACTGTAGGGACACACCCTTTTTACAAGGGGAATGGTAACACCCAGTTGTCAATTTATTTATACATTCCTAGAAGGCGTAACAAAGGAATGGTGCAATGCTCTAAGAAAATATGCTCCGGAATTGTTTTTTCATTAGGAATTCAAGTATTTACTAAAACATACATGTCAGGAAAGGGGACAGGTCCTCTTTAACAGAAGTAGATTAAGTTCTCCAAGATATCAATTATGCATACACAGTGATTTGACCAAATGTCTTCACAGAGTCAATCCTAGACCATTATATTGGTAAGCAGGAGGCTGCTCTCTTGTGTGTGATTCACAGCTACAATCATTATATTAAATGTAGAAGCAAACTCAAGGCCATCTGTTAAACCCATGGGGATTTCTTCAGGGCTTTCAGAACAGAAACCAGATCCGCAGATCCAGAACTTGCACTCGGAGCTCATTCTGACAGCTCTTTCCTTGTGGGTCTGCATCCAACTTGGTACACTGCAAAACCAAACGGGTTCATGTTTGTGCTCTTCTCAATGTATTATTCTACATTAGCGCGACACAGCAGAACCTCATAAAACCGGCTGTGTATAACATGGAGATAGGACTTCACCTTCCTTCTTAAGGGTACCTGTCTTATACTCCATTTACCCTAAATAGATGGCAAAAAATATATAAAAAAGGAGTTCTAGGAAACTATTCTTCTTAGAGATAGAACTGTATATGTAGTGGTTTTCACTTTCATTGGTCAATTTCCTCCCAAGACACTGGACTTCTTGTCTTGAGTCAAGGCTTGGAGGAGTGCAGAGCTGGCCTAGTTCACATAGTGTTTTTGCCTTCCATTTGATGTATATGTCGGGAGGACTACCTACGTATACCTAAGACGGAAAGCTGCAACGTTTCCCACTGTATTTAGATACAGTGAGATACGTTGCCAAAACGCTACCTAAAACGCTGTGCCTGGGGAAGCTCCTGACGGTCTATATATGGACAGTGATGTCAGGAGCTACAGTGCAGGAGTTTGCGATGCTCTGGTCAGGGACTCTGACTATGGAGAAGCATCTGACATCACGGTCCATACATGGATAGTGACGTCAAGAGCTTTACACTGACGAAGTCCCCAGCATGAGAATCAGAATCGCACTGGCTGGGAACTCCGGACCTGGGGAAGCTCCTGACATCAATGTCCATATATGGACAGCGATGTCAGGAGCTTCCCCAGGCGCTCTCCAAAGTGGTCGAGGCTGTTCGGTTGACGTATCCCACTGTATGCATATACAATGGGATACATCGCAGCCTTCCGTTGAAAGTATACAATGCTCTGCCTAAAGACTCGGGAATTTGGGAAGCTTCTGACATTACTTTCCAAACATGGACAGTGATTTCAGGAGCTTCCTAAAGTATACATTTAGCTTATACCCGTGACACATGTCATACAGTGGCATCTATCACCCACAGGCTCCCAAATTGAAAAAAAAGTATACTGCTCGGTATAATTTTTTTTTTGTGGGATCCCTCAGAATGGAAAAGCGTAGTCTACTACTCTTCAGTTGTTATCATGGATGGTGTAGGGCAGAACCTGATGATGTCTTCCACATTACAGCCCAAAGAAGCACTCAACCAGGCATCATTTAGTCCGATGACAAAGTCTAATGCCCAATGAGGCCTCAATGGCACAATCCTATATGGGCCTAAATGAGGGTCCTCTGACTTCTGTTCAAAACAATGTGGCCTTCAGCAGCTGCTTTTATCATTTAAATCAATGGAGAGCAGGTCATGCTTCGCGCTGTCCATTACTCCCATAGACTTCAATGAAGAGAGCCACATCCCCATTGAAACCAATTCAACAAATGGCCGCTTTGCATCAGCAAACACATTTAAAGATATGCCATAAATGCTTTAGATGAGAATGACCTACCGTATTTAAAGCTCCATGTTATCTCAAAAAATATGGAAGAACAAGTAGTGATAACACATTATCATACTTAAATCATCAAATGCATAAATACTGTGTAAATACTGTGTCTATTGTATTATCAAATGACACGGACTCCATAGTTAGCAAATACTAAAAATATCCAGCAAATACAATCACGTGAACGAGGACTTTATTTTACAGAATTGTTGATTACAACCAGATTGAAAACGTAGTTGAAGTATTCTTTAATAGAATTAGCAGCAATGTTTTGTCATCCGTATTTGCATAGGCAGCTTGCAGAGTTTTAGAAGCTGGGGGCTTCTGCAGATGCACACGCACTGGCTGGCTTTAGTGCTATTGTATAGCCGATATGGTATAATTGTATTGGAACTACGGTCGATATTCTGTCTGGTACTAGATTTTATGGGCACAATTGATCGTAATATCCAAGTTAAAGGGATTGTCTAAGGAAGAGAACCCCCTTAAAAAAAAAAAAAAAACAGCTGTCACCACGGGAAGCCGCATCTGTGCAGCCAAAATGTAGTATTAAAGGCTGCTAATTCAAATGAATGGTTGGCCACGTAATGTATGGACGTGCTGGGTCCCCCAGAGCAGGGTCCGCTCTTACAGAGCAGATCTCAGTTCTGACTTTGGGTAAGCGGCCGAAAAACGGCAAAAAAATCGGAAGCAGATTGCCTCCAAACATCTGCCCATTGATTTCAATGGGAAAACGGCTTTTGGCCCCAACAGGCTATTTTTTATGCAGCAGCTTTTTCAAAACGGACGCGTGAAAACGCACGCGAAAAAGAAGTACATGTCACTTCTTGAGACGTTTTAGGAGCAGTTTTTTATTGACTACAGAAAAACAGCTCCAAATACGGCCGTAAAAAACGCCAAGAAAAACGCGAGTGGCTTAAAAAACGTAACGTTGGGAGCTGTTTTCACTTTGAAAACAGCTTCGTATTTTCAGACGTTTTTGATTTTGTGTGTGCACATACCTTTATGGTGATGAATCCTCTGGTAAGGATCTATTAGGGAATTTGGACAGAAGTTGTCGTCATGAGATCACTTCTTTAAGTAAAAATGCAGTTGACTTGACCCCATTATCAGGATTGTAAGGATCATAATTGTAACATTTAGTTTTAATGTTGCTAATTTATGTAGATAAAATTAGTGTTACATATTAGACAAAAATTGTGGTTGGTAAATCCTTAACAGTCTACAGGCTAGAAATATGATTAGAGTATAAGACACAAGCACCCAAAGGACACAGGTATACTTTATAGATCTAAACAAGATATTTTCCCAATTATTAAGTGATATAGAGAAGTGTTCCAGCAATCGTTCGTGGTACATTTTTTTGCCAGTTTTGTCTTGGGACCAAAAGAGATGGTTGAACATCTCCCTGATCACCACAAATGTTCCTATTACCCACGTCTACAACTATATCTAGGGATTTAGTGCTGCAGACCCTTGTGTGTAGTGATTTAGGGGTCCAGTTTCTGACATACAATAGTAAATTACATGTCTACTCGAGCATTACTAAGTAGGGAAAACCTCATATCTACAGCATAACCTGAGATCGGAGGGAGCAGCTGTCATTTGACAGCCGGTTCATGATCATATGAAGGCAAGATGCCAAGGGACAGAACAAAATGCCTAATTCCTTACCCCTGCTAATATTGAATGTCCTTATTGAAGAGCTATGAAGGGACAGTGTAAAAATAAATAAGCAAAAAAGGGTGGGAATCCAATACTTCAAAACTGTTGGTACCATATTAGTTTAACTTCGTAATCATGTTTGACAAATGGCAGATGACAATAGGAATTTTCACGGATTTCCTCCTCTACAGTGGAACAGAACAAATCTACAATAGAAAATTACCTGTGAACAAACAAATACACAATGGGGGTCCTCAAAATGTAGAATCCTAAATGGTAGGGCAGCATGAGGCCAGTCGCTTGCATGGGTGCCACCGTGCCAGTGATGGATCCTGGCTAAATGCACATGAAGTATTTACTTAAATCAGGTCGAAATCATAGGCAAACCTGGAATTAAATAGATATCGGCAGAATATACTGTAAGGTGTTAAGAAAGACAAAGAAACTTCTACGCCCATGGGAGGAAGTCTAACCATCTGGCAGTCCTAGTAGTAATTAGCAATCCATTTTAATTAACAGAGCAAGGTTAAACCTAAAAGGAAACAATACCCATGGAAATAAGTTGAGCTTAATTACCTTTACAAATCTGTTACGTCCCTTGCCAATATGCTGCCAGTTTCCTTGATGTAATCTCTACCCCGTTATGTATTTACACCTTAAAAAGGTTGGTTAAAGTGGAACCCCAGGCAAAAAAAATTTTCTGGGTTATGCTTCAAAAACATACAGATTGACAATTTCTGTAGGGGGCTGCGGAATGCCTTGGCGCTATATAAATAAATGCTCAGTTTTCCACCGATCAAAAGTGTCAAAACCTGGTTTTATGTTTTACACCCTCATCTGTATACATAAATACTCCATTGGATCCTGCAATATCTTAGGCCCAGTTCACACAGCGTTTTTTGGCGCTGATTTTGACGCGGAAAACACGTCAGAGTCAGCACGAAGTAAAGCCCCAAATCTCCGTCAATGGGAAGTTAAGGCGTTTTTTTTCCATGGGCGTTTTTCGTCCGTTAGCAGAAAAAAAAGCGTCATGTCCTATTTTGTAGCGGTTTCTGCCTCTGAACCTCCATTGAAATCAATGTGAGGCGGGAAAAAAAGTGTAGTTTGTAAAGAGCATTTTTTTACCTGTTTTTGCATTTGCTTAATTTAAAAGAAAACGCATTAAGAAAACACCTAAAAAGAAAAAATTGAAATAAATAAATCAAAAATCGCTTGCATTTCAAAATCTGTCCCCAAAATCCAGAAGGAATTTTGTGGCCAATTTTTTCAGATAAAGTTAAGAATTTAGTAGTTTGAGTGATGGACACCAAACCAGGACACCGAAACATTGCAGGTGAATGGCATTTCTACTAGCCACACGGGTCACTATGGTACCCTCTGTGTAGAGACCATGGCAGGGCAGAATGTATTGAAATCATTATAGGAAGCTCACCATTGTCCCTGTCATGGTTTCCTTTGGTGTTCCTTGATCAATGTTTCCCATAAGACCGCAATATCTAGAGCTGTCACTTATTATTGCTGCCTGCTAAAAAATACTTGGGACTGGGGCAGGCAAAACAGTCAACAACTCTCAGCCCAAAAAAATAAAATAATCACACAATGCTTTATCTGCTCTTACACAAAGGTTTTTTGCGGTAGGAATGGGATTAGGGGTTCCCTAGAAAGGGAAAAATCCCCAAGGTTGGGAATCACTGGTAAATGTACCCTGCAGTCCCCCATACAAATGATATATCTTTCCTACTATGCAGTTAAAGAGGATTTTCAGGAATACCCCAGGGCCCCATCAAACAACAGGACTGTGCTGGAGTGCCACAGCCACTTCAATGATTTTCCAGACACCGTGGTAGATCAGTACATATGGCTGTATCTGGTACATTATAGATCATATTATGTATCATAGCTCATCCTCATTTAAAGGGGATGTACAGGATTAGAAAAAAACATGGCTGCTTTCTTCCAGAAACAGCGCCACACCTGTCCATGGGTTGTGACTGGTACTGCAGCTTTGCTTCATAGAAGTGTATGGGGCTGAGCTGCACAGACAACCTGCGGACGGGTGTGCAGCTGTTTTTGGAAGAAAGCAGCCACGTTTCTCTAAGACTCTACAATCCCTTTACGTGCCATATTTTTGCCAATTAGTGAGGACATGTGGCTCAAGGCCCCACCAATCAAACCCTGAGCGCTTTAATAGGCCATCAACGTGTATTTCTGGAAAATCTGCCACCTGCAACCGTGACAGCTGAATTTTTGCAGGATCTAGTGAGAGCCAGTCTATTATTTACAGAGGGTCCGTGACATTACTAAATGCCCTTTAGCACGGGTGAATGATACGAACACTCATTCCCGATCATTGCCCTAAGTAAACAGAGCAATCAATGATCAGCCGATAAACGCGCAAACGCTCGTTCATCGGCTAATCTGCTCGTTATGCGGCATTAAATGTTCTAGTTATCGGCGGCGTATCTCCCTGTTTACAATGTGCTTCCGATATGATGGAAATGTCTGGGCATGAACGATGGTAGTAACGATTGCTCGTCCCCGTACATAACTGATCTTTGCTCCTTTTGAAGGGAGCAAACGAGTGACGATCAACCAGCTATCCATATCGGGCCAAGTAATAGGACCCCATCTTTTACTTGTGAATTCCAGTTTGGCCGTGGGTTAAGGTATGTTCTTTTTTATTTAGACTCTAAGGTCTTCATAACCAGTTTGATATGTTAATTTTATTTAGTAAATATATATATATATATATATATATATATATATATATATATATATAGATATAGATATTTATACATATACATGGATACATATATAGATATTTTTCAATATTATTGTTACTATTTACTATAAATTAATATAAATGATAAAGAAGGCTAGGACTTGATTTGTTCTTTTTTGTTGTTCTCTGACTTGTTTTGAAAAACTTCCCCACAAAAATGCCAAAGGTTGGCAGCAGGTGGCAGCAGGGAGTCAAAACGTGACCTAAATCTGATAGGAAACCCTATATTGAAATGGCGTTCATGTGTGTTGCGGGCCTATAATACACAGTCTTACTTAGATGAGCTCAGGTCATTTCATTTCCATTTCTTTTATATGTGTAAGCGCATTATTACATTGTTACAAGTTCTGCACGGAGCACAGTTTTCTACAATGCTCCAAAAACAATTTAATCTTTTCATGACCACCAGTTTTGGCCTTCATTCCCAGAGCAAAATGTCACATTTTGGAAAGCTGCATTCTAAAAAGGGGAATTTTATTTTTATTTCATCGTCTCTATTTTTTTTTTTTGCGGGACATATAGGACTTTGCAATTTTTACAAATTGGAGCCGGTATCTATTTCTTTTTTAGGTATTATATAGGAAAGAATGGGCAGAAACAGGAAAAAAAGTGAACAACCTTACAGCAGAATATGAAAATAATAAGACAATCAACAATATATACCAGAAAATTGTGTCCCCCAATTCTCCTGTGAAGATGATGCCAAATATACGCACATTGTCCAACGGTTGAAGACGCTATAGTAATACTGGAGTAAAGCCCTCAATTCAGTATTAGGGTATGTGCACACGGTAGCAGGCTTTTACGTCTGAAAAGACAGATTGTTTTCAGGAGAAAACAGCTGCCTCGTTTCAGCCGTAATTCCTCCTCCTCGCATTTTGCGAGGCTTCTCTGACAGCCGTAAATTTTGAGCTGCTCTTCCTTGAGTTCAATGAAGAACGGCTCAAATTACGTCTGAAAGAAGTGACCTGCATATAATATATATGTGTCCTGCACTTCTTTTGACGAGGCTGTATTTTTACGCGTCGTCGTTTGACAGCTGTCAAACGACGACGCGTAAATGACAGGTCATCTGCACAGTATGTCGGCAAACCCATTCAAATGAATGGGCAGATGTTTGCCGACGTATTGTAGCCCTATTTTCAGACGTAAAACGAGGCATAATACGCCTCGTTTACGTCTGAATATAGGTCGTGTGAACCCAGCCTTAGATGAGCTCTTTCTCCAGGAGCTTTAGGGTATGTGCACACACACTAATTACGTCCGTAATTTACGGACGTATTTCGGCCGCAAGTACCGGACCGAACATAGTGCAGGGAGCCGGGCTCCTAGCATCATAGTTATATACGATGCTAGGAGTCCCTGCCTCTCTGCAGGACAACTGTCCCGTACTGTAATCATGTTTTCAGTACGGGACAGTAGTTCCACGGAGAGGCAGGGGCTCCTAGCATCGTACATATGTATGATGCTAGGAGCCCGGCTCCCTGCACTGAGTTCGGTCCGGGACTTGCGGCCGAAATACGTCCGTCAATTACGGACGTAATTAGTGTGTGTGCACATACCCTTACAGACAAGAAAATTATATTTCAGTTCACTATCAGGGTATGTTCACACGCTTAACAAAAAACTTCTGAAAATACGGAGCTGACTGCAGAGAAAACAGCCTCTGATTTTCAGGCGTTTTTGAAGCTGAATTTGGAGCTTCTTTTCAGGCGTTTTTTGAGGCATTTATCATAGTGTTCAATGTAAAATCAGCTCCAAAAAACACCTCAAGAAGTGACACGCTACGGGTATGTGCACACACACTAATTACGTCCGTAATTGACGGACGTATTTCGGCCGCAAGTCCCGGACCGAACACAGTGCAGGGAGCCGGGCTCCTAGTATCATACTTATGTACGATTCTAGGAGTCCCTGCCTCTACGTGGAACTACTGTCCCGTACTGAAAACATGATTACAGTTTACGGACGTAATTAGTGTGTGTGCACATACCCTACTTCTTTTTACGGAGCATCTTTTTACGCTCCGTTTTTTCCATAAAAAGACGCCCCGTATGAACTAAATGATGTTTTTCCCATTGATTTCAATGGTCAGATGTTTGTAGGCGTTCAGCTTCCGTTTTTTCAGGAGTTTTTCGAGGCGTATACGCACCGAAATACGCCTGAAAACACTGCTTGTGAACATACCCTCGGAGTGCAGGGTTGGGCTGTAAAGAGGACAGCCCAAATCAGTTGATGGCAACATGCGCAGGAGCGGGCAGTACCATCAAAGAGCACATAAAATGGCAGGGATTGCGCCGGTAGGGTTATTCCCAAGTTGAGTGAAATTATTTTTTTTAGGCATTCTAAGCTGAAATGAAATAAAAAATAATTTGTTGTTAAAAAATTAAAAAAATTAATTCCCTAACTACCTTTCCTTAAACTTGATAACTCAGCTAGTGCTGGTTATCTTTTATAAAAAGGGGCGTGAGCGGCTTGATGTCAATCGAGCCGCTCTGCAGTGTGCGCGCTCCTGACATTGCTAGCTAACGTAGTTCTAGCAGCACCGGGAGAATGTTCGTCTAAACCAGGCATGGTAAGCCTGGTTGAGACGAACACACCGTGTATTGCAGAACAACGGCACCCTTCACACATATACACACATATGCACATATGTGAAGTTTTAGATCCTCGTTCCCAGTTAGTCAGCCTGGTTTTCACCGAGTAGCGCGGGAAGAATTACACCAGAAGCATGGCTCAGGTAGAATATCCTCTCTCGATGAGATAGGAGCACAACAACTTTATTTAAAACAATGCAAAACTTATATAGCAAAAATGATTTTTTTTTGTAACTTTTATTATTTTTCATTTTTTTTACATAAAAAAACAACTTTATTTTACTAATTTTTTTTTTTTTTTATTAGTCCCCCAAGGGGACTACAACCAGCAATCGTTGCATCGCTTGCACTATATACTGCAATACTAAGGTATTGCAGTATATCGTCTTTGTGACAGGCTTCTATTAAGCCCTGCCAGAGGCAGCGCTTAATAGGAGCACAAAGATGGCGGACCTGGGGGCCTTCATTAGGCCCGCAGGCTGCCATAGCAACCATCGCCACACCGCGATTGCATTGCGGGGGTCGCCATGAGCTGCTATAGGGGGTCGCCCCCTCTTTCTAACGATTTAAATGCTGCGGTCGCTATTGACATACAGCCGACACCCGCATCGTATGGCGTGGGTTCACTCTGTGAGCGCGTTCCATACTTCACCTACCCGGCTATGACGTAACCATAAGTCAAATGTCGGGAAGGGGTTAATAACCTCGGGAAGGGGTTAATAACCTTTTCTGGTATTGCAATTCGCCCTTTCCCTTAATTACCTTGTTCGCACTCCTCCGCACTCGCTCCAGTTCTGCCATGTCCTTCTTAAACACAGGTGCCCAAAATCGTACACAATATTCCAAGTGTTTCGACTAAAGATATGTCCGGCCAAACGCGGCCATCTGACTATTTCATTCTGTGCATACTCCCATTTTCTTTAGACAAGCTTAGGGCATATGTACATGACTGTATTATGGTTCTGCTCAGGAGCCATATACTTCGTATACATTGAGAAACTCTTTCCTCACGTCACTCCAATCCCATCCTCGATACTAAATGTATGGCTCCTGAACAGAGCTTGTGGTGAAAACTTCACCCCGGGTAGCGCCCTTCCTGACTGGCATTTTAGCACATATGAGGTTCATCGCTACACAAAGGGTTATTTTACACGGGTAGGTATTGTGCCAATTAACGAGCGCCAATCGACAATACAGCATGTCGATAGGCGCTAGTTTGCTCCATTCGAATGGAGCAATGATCAGAATAAATTTGGATGAACAATGGTTAATACGTTTGTTCATACCCACACATTTGCATCTTGCGGGGAGATAGGGAGATGTGCTGCCGACAAGCCACCATTTTTCTGGCCACATAAATGATCCAACCAGCCGACAAACGATTGTTTGTTCATATGTTGGGTTGATCGATGCCCTGTTAACACAGGGCAATGATTGGAGCAAGCATTTGCACAAACGCTTGTGCGCCCGATCATTGGTTTGTGTAAATGGGCAGAGATAGAAGCTGCACCCAAGTACTGCTGCCTGAGGAGGCCCATAAGCCACTCTGCCACTAGTATTATAAATGGTACACAGTAGGTTAGGGGCCCAGTTACAGTTTTGGGGCCCAGTGTTGCACACTGCACTTACAATATACACTGGTCTGACTTCTCATTTCTAATTGGAAGGTGTTGGGGGCACCATTTTACCCTCTGGGTACATAGGGAAGTGAGGCACATTTACTACTACTGGCAAACCTGAAATCTGGCACGCCAGTCAGAATTAACAGGGTGGCATTCAGCGTATCCAACAATGGTGCTACTGGGGAATATGGAGCACACTACAATGAACAAAGCCATATTATACCTGCCATTTCTTTGTCTGGAAGACTGGCTGAACAAGCAGGGATTACAAGATTGCTATACGATTTCAGCTCCGCATCAAGTAGAATTGTAAATTTATCTGTGAATAAGAATGGCTAAAAACAAGTTATACCAGGATAAGTAATACAATGTGTTTCCGAAGTAACTCCACTTCCTACATAGATCATATCTACATAGTAGCTGTAAAATATGTTGTTTCAATAGATTTTATTTACAACCCAAAATGGGAAAAAGTATTTTGGCTGGAAACAATGAAGATGTCATTACAAAAAAAAAGAAAAATAATGGAGACAATTAAATCCAATATTGCAGCCGTAAATCACACAGTAAAAATACACAGGATAATTGCTATAACCATTTTTATTGTGATGACTGTGATGGAAATGCCAATATAAAATCAAGCAAATTCCCCCTAATACACAAGGGATCCTGGTATTACTGTTTGAAGTCAACAAATAGATGCTCCGGCATTTGCTTTCCTTTTTTTTCTCTCCAGAGCCATCAAGTGACCTGTGTAGCGACATTAACAGTATATGAATCCTTCACTGCTGTTTGATCTAACACGGGTGGTAATAGAAGGATATAATCTCATTACAGAGCACTCAGACCAATCTTAAAATGGCCATACACTTGGCATAGCGGTCGGTCAAACACTTGTCCGCCGACAGCTGTTCTGCTCAACTCCCCAAAAACACACACGCTCACCTCGGCCTGTGTATTGTTTTTTACAGCTGCAGAAGGAAATAATCTGTAGGAACAAAGGATTGGGCATGATGAAACCTACAATGTCGATCCTTCTTTACCTGACTCGCGAGGGATTCAAAAGACCCCTATAAACATTAGTCATAAAATCCCACCGATATTAGAAGACATAGGGATATTCCAGCCATAAACATTTATCACCTATCCACTGGTGGGGGTCCAACTGCTAGGACACCGAATCTCCCAAACCCATGACCCCAAATATTTTGTTATGATATAACTTATTCTCATCTTTCAGATCTCTTACAGATGCAGTTTACCTGCTACAATCGTGGAGATTTACAGATTTTTAAGCCGGTCAGATCAGTTTTCTGGCAGATGAGACTGATTTCAGTCTGATAAAGTGGCCCTTTAATTTAGAGTAATATTGGTCTGATTGGACAGCAATCTGTATGTGAAATGTCCTGTCAAAACTGGGACCAGCACCCCATCATTCTTGGGATCAGTTTGGATTCTAGACAGATTTGACAATTATGAAACTCCATGTTACAGCTGTGGGGTATGTGGACCCACTAGACCGCTGCACCGTAGCGGAGAAGCAGCTGGCCAAACAATAATCAATAACAGTCTCTCGGACAATAGTACCTGGGAGGATGTACAGGCAGATGCTCGGAGTAGCAGACACCTGGCACGGGCGATGCTTGGCGTGGCAGATGACACAGGACATGGCAGATGGCACCAGACTTGGCAGATGACACCAGACTTGGCATATGAGGCAAACACGACTCCAACAATAGGTTTAGGATCAGGAACTAAACACAGAAACAGGATACAGGATATGCGAAGCAGGAAACGGGAATACTGGGAGCAGGATACAACTAAGGGGCAATTTGCATAGACGAACACAGGAAGACTAACAATGCTCAGGCAAGGAGAGAAAGGGCAGGGCCCTTTTTGAAGTTCAGGGTGTTACTGGGTTGATTGGGAAACTTTAGAAAGGTGCTTGAGCTGGCCCTTTAAGGCTGGGAGTGAGCGCGCGCACCCTACAGGTCAAAGGAGAGCTCTGCAGCCGTGTGTGTCGACGTCTCTGAGGACGGAGACGCCAACATGAAGATACAGTCCTGCGCTCGTTGGCTGCCAGTAAGTGGGATGTGCCGGCGACCAGCTACCGTGAGCATAACACTCCAATTGACCGGTCATACAAGTCAATTTTACATTCAGACTGTGCTCATATTTTGTCACTAGTCTGTAAAAAGACGATAATGGGCTGGTTATAGTCGGATCACCAAATAAAAAAATGGCAAGGCAGCGTGGTTGGGGGGTGGTTTGCTGAATGAAGTAAGAAGAAATTATATTCTAAGCTCCATTGAAGAGGGGATATTGACGCAATGTATAACATACAGGAACATCCCTGTAATGGCACTAAACATAAAGAGATAGTAAAATAAAATATGGCTATCATAGCAGCCATAAAAATTATTTTCCAATCCCACACTGCCATTTCCCACCAGTCCCTGTCAGGGCTGTGTATACTGGACCAGGGGCGGACACAGACAGAGGTCCTCCTGTACAAGAATGCTATATTGGCCCTTTGCTTTCCAATAGCATCTCATAGAGCATCCCCATTATGTCTCTCTCACAATCCACCGATTATTAGTCCCTTACATGCAATCTAATATACAGTAAGGCCTTATTTACACGAGCGTATTTCACGTCCGTGATACGCTCGTGAAAATCACGCACGTCGCACGGACCTATGCAAGTCAATGGGGCCAATCAGACATTCCTTGTTTTTCACGCAGCGCGTGTCCGCTGCGTGAAACTCACAGCATGTCCTATACTTGAGAATTTTTTGCGCATCACGCACCCATTGAAGTCAATGGGTGCGTGAAAATCACGGACAGCACACGGACGCACATTCGTGTGCTGTGTGTGATTCGTGCAACAGTTGCTCAAGAAATGAAGAGAAAAAGAAAACCACCTCCTTCATTTCATTTTGTAAACGTCAAAACCGCGTGACATAAGGATGGCATATGCGCGAAAATAACGCAGGCACGCACCAAACACTGATGACACACGGAACTGCAATGCGCGCAAAACTCTGTATTTTTTACGCGCGCAAAACGGACACGTTCGTGTGAATTAGGCCTAAGAAGTGATTTTTTTTAGGTGGTAGTGCCCCCCTACCCTTCCAGCTGCACATATATGTCCGCCCCTCCACTAGACTGCACACCAAATGTCCCATGGCTGTGATTTCACTATGGATGCAATGTCACGGAGGCCTAATGAATACAGACGTCCTATAGGAATTATATAATGCATTCTTTTCTTACACTATATCTAATAGGTTAGCCTTAGAGGGATTCAACTTTCCAACAATATCTCTATAAGTAGTTGTATTTAAAAAATAGTTTTGTTTTGTTTTTTTCTCCTCAAAACAGCGCCACCCTTGTCCAAGGGCTGTATACGGTATTGCAGCTCATCTCCGTTTGACTGAATAGGACTGAGCTATAATACCAGACACAGCCCATGGACAAGTGTGGCGCTGTATATAGAAAAAGCGGAGTATGTTGTATTTATTTCCTTCTTAATTTAATTGTGATTCTACATTGTGAAGAACTGAATAGATCAGACGACTCGTCACGTGTTTTTGTTCGTCTGTGGTCGCAGCACATCAGACTGAGTGCAATTATTTTACAAGCGCCTCCCAAGCAGCAAGAAGGTGAAAGGAAAGAATGAGAAACATAAATGTGAAGGTCTAATACAGAAGGGAGAAATGGTGCAGACAGGATTGTAGCCAGGAGCCATGGCAATGCTTCCACACGGAGATGGAAAGAGACAGCGCCACGTAACAGGGCCGACTCTCTTCACCAGGCAAAACCGTCTCTGGGCTTGGGAAAAGCAAACGACTGGGCACCTGCATTTCTCTAACTAGATGCCACACAATCTCCCATGAACGACACGGCACATCCCGCTCTGAACACAGGGACACAAGGAATCCTACTTTTATTTTGTAGTCTGGTAACCACGCGGCACCAGAACCAAATATGTAACTGTGGGCACAAAACGGTTACTAAATGAATGGCGGTATTCTATTCACACGTGTGCCTATGTCATGTATTGACCTTGGACCGTAGGGTAGCAGTAAAGCTTTACCAATAATATGTATTTAAAACGGATGTGAAAGCATTTAGGTAAAGTTTAATTTATGATGTGCAAAAATAACATTGGGTTTGTACATTTCTATTTCTGTCTATACCTGAGCTTGTTATATATAGCAGTGTGGAGTTTGTTAGGTGTAGCAGAGTCCAATTTGGCAGAGGTCACCACTATGTGGTTTTGACTAGGACAGTGGGCAAACCGACTGCATCATCTTAAATCAGAGTGATCACTAGATCCACAAAAATTGCTGCCCCAAAACAAGGGAATGTAAAAGGGGCAATTGCCCAGGGGATTCCAACACATAGGACCCAATTCCCCCCGGGACTTTCCAGAAACTCCCAGCAGCATAACATGATAAAAAATAATAATTCAAAAGTGTTTTTAAGTGTATCTCCCCCAAATATAACGTTTTAATACATGGCAGATGGAGGATTGTGATATTTTTTACTAATATATATCATTCCTCTCTCTTTGTTCGGATCTCAGGTGCCGAAATACAGTGAATGTGCGTCCTTGTTTATTTCAATATGGATATAGGGACAAATGTCTTCCACGGACACATCTGGCTCTGCTAATCTCATTTTTGAACAAAGGATTAAGCCCAGGGGCATAGCTATAGGGGGTGCAGAGGTAGCAGTCGCACCCGGGCCCTGGAGCCTAATGTGACACAAAAGCTCCATAGCCACATAAAAAGACACCAGTATTGTAAATTATGTATTGTGGGTGGGGGCTCTGTCATAGACTTTGCACTGGGGCCCAGGAGCTTCAAGTTATGCCTCCGGATTGAGCATGCTAAAATCCAGCATGACCAATCCTTGTTTCACCCCATCTGGGAACAGCCAGGCCTCCCCGTATTAGACTGTTGATGGATCTTGTTGATTTCGGTGGCATCTGCCCGCAATGATCTAATATCAGCTTTATTATATAACACAGTGTTCGGGGAATGGGCCCGCACCAAAATGCTTCGCTCAGGGCCTCCAGCGACCTAAATTTGGCCCTGGCTACCGAACGTGAAACAGCCATGTCTTCTGAAGGAATAGGACAGTATGGAGGTAGCTCCCCCAAGATCTAGCAAGAAGCAGAGGTCCATGTAACCTGACAGATTATACAAAAAGTAAAAAAATAAGTAAAACCACAACATTATAGCATAGCAGCTGTTGTATACACATCCTTTGCTAGTATCCGGTGAGAACGGGAGTTGTATTCTCAATATAGATTATTCTCTTCTGTCCAAAAAAGACAAATACTATGCACATCGACCTCTTAAAAGGCTGACGTATAAAGAGACCTCAAAAGAAAAAAAATGGATGTGTATACAGTTTATTTACCAACGTCTACTTGGGAACTCGGGAACATAATTGCAGCGCCGGTAATTGTTTCGGGACCTTGGAACAGAGCGTTCCTCTAGGGTATTTGGTATATTTGTCATGGGGACCCGTCATCCCTAGTTACACCCCTGGACATGCATATATACCCACATATTATATATATACACACATATATATATATATATATATATATATATATATATATATATACTGTATATTGTACACAGGCCGTCAGGATAGCATGTGCTGGTATAATTTTGACATAATTTAGTGCTACATTATTACAATTCTGCAATCATCTGTTTTATTAAGCTTTAATGCTTAATGAGTCACAGTGCATGTGAAATCTCCATAATGGCTTGCCCTACCAGAATCTATGTAAAGTGTCATTTACTATTGTTATATAATCACTTTTCTTTATGTGTGGTCATTAAATCTTTTACATCTCATCATGGCTACAAAGTACAAAGTATGGATGAGGTCATGCGTTTCGCATCCTTGGTAAAATTAATTATGTGGATATACAGGTCCGTCGAGTTTATTATACAAGATATGTAAATAATGACACATAATTAATTAGTTGGGTCAGACTGGCCCAATAGAAGACTAGAGGGTCCTCAGCCCTGGCACAATAAGGCCTTGTTCACACAGTGCAGATTTAATATGTACTTTTAAAGCTAAAACGAGGAACGTAAACTAAACAGAATATTGCAGGTTGTATGGAGCAGTATTACGGCAGCTGCTCTAAATAAAGGTAAAATGGGTAGGATATGGCAATTGATGGTATTACACTAGGGTAACTTGGGCCCTCCAGAGGAAATTATGTTTTGGGCATAGTAAACTCTGCTGTAACAGTACACTCAGACCAATGGACTAATAGGTTATTAGTAAAATAAACCAAAAAAGTGACACCCCTAGCAACTGCACAGTTAACTTCAGATCGGGTTGTCCACTTCTCAACATCATGGGATCTAGCAGAGAAGATATGTTAAGGCCTTCCTTTATGTATATTCTGTTTAGGTCCTGTGCCTGATTTTGGCTTAAAAGTTGCATACAAAATGTGCATCAAATCTGCACTGTGTGAACAAGGTCTAAAAGGGCACAGCTTGAACGGAGACCATGATGTTGAAAAGTAGACAACCCTGTCTAAAGTTGACTGTGCAGTTGCTGAGGATGTCAGTTTTTTGGTTAATTTTACTAATACCCTATGAGTCCATTGTTCTGAGCGTACTATTACAGCAGAGTTTACTATGCCCAAAACATAATTTCCTCTGGTGGCCATATCCCACCCATTTTACCCTTATTTAGAGCAGCTGCTGTAATTCTTCTCCATACAACCATCGAGTTGTTCAAAGCCATAATACGGCACCCTAAAAGTCTATTGGACTCCACTGTTCCTTCATATGCCTCTTATTTAAGTTTGCATGAATCCAATAGAAAAGAAAACGAACACATGGCATGCTCCATCGGACGCCATATAACAGAGTATTCTCCCCTGGTAGCATTGCTTCAGTGGAAAACGGACTCTGTAAAAAGGTGCCACACGGCAGGACCATAAAGGTGGCACACAGAATGCCTATGGCTCTATAGCGGTGTGATCAGGCCTTAGTCTCCAAATGCCATCGTTCCCAAGACTTACACATAGGAGTTGTACTTC
This sequence comes from Rhinoderma darwinii, assembly GCF_050947455.1. Classification (NCBI taxonomy): domain Eukaryota; kingdom Metazoa; phylum Chordata; class Amphibia; order Anura; family Rhinodermatidae; genus Rhinoderma; species Rhinoderma darwinii. The sequence continues at coordinate 57,962,374 of NC_134698.1, forward strand.
AGTCTTTTATATCAGGTTAAGTAAAAATAACATAATACGCTGCTCTAATTGTCTAACCTCATTACCAGTTCATTGACATTTTAATTCTGCAACTTTCCCAATGTGCGTCAGGCAAACGAAATTCATTTTATCAGCAATTGGCAGCAAATGACTCATTGCCTCTGCTATAGTGCGCATATGGCACTGTGCACATTCAGACTTTTATGTTACCATTAATGCATTACGTGCATTAAGCCGCTTTCCAAAGAGTTACACGGAATAAAGTGGCAGCGTTCTTTTATTGCTAATGCAGAATCTTTTTGTTACTTTAACTGGAGCTAAAGATAACCTGCTGTTCTCCTACAATATGTTATGCATCATAAAACATGACTCCTCTTCCCCAAAATAATAAAAGAAAAAAACCTTTCAACGTGCCGGTGTCTGCAGGTGGTAAAAATAGAAAGCCACCGTCAGTATCAGTTCAGCAGCCTTGCTTTGCGCTCCCGTGCACACGTCACAAGCCGCTATTATAACACAATTTGACATCCTGTTCATTACCACCTTGTGTCCTCTTTGCGATGGTGTGAGAGATGGCAGGAAAGAGAGGTCTCCTCGTAAAACACATCTAACCACGATAACATGGAGCTCATGAAGGTGAAGAGCATCTGTACCGTAAAGGACATGAAACCTCCTCAGATATCTCACCGGACACATGACTTGGAAGCACAAAGAACTCTGCGAAGAGTAGTTATTGGGGGGGACGAAGACAAGTTGGCCAGCAGAAATAAAACAAATGGACCTAAGCACAGAATATGCTCACACATTGTATGTAATATACTGTATGTTCTTCAGCAGTGGCCCCCAAGGGCTAAAGGGACATGGCTGTTGGTGTGCAGCCAGCGGGTCTTTGAACAAGGTGAGCACATGAAGAACTCGAAGGACCTATTTACACTGAGGTTTTTTTGGCACGTTTTAGGACGCGGAAACCGCACCAAAAAACAGCATCCCATTGATTTTGCGGGAAAAAGAAGCTTCATGCCCTTTCTTCAGGCGTTTCCGATTCTGACCTCCCATAGACATCAATGGGAGGCAGAGAAAGTTGTTTTCGTAGTGTTTTTTGCCCACTGCCGATAAAAACGCAGCAAAGAGAGTGCAGGCAGGTCAAAATTTGCCCCAAAATTTCTTAAGGAATTTTAAAGGGAGGTTTTTCTGCCTAAGTAAACATTATATAGCACCAGCATATTCCACAGTGCTGGGCACAGATTGCAATCACTTACATCAGTCCCTTTAGCCAATAAAACCTACAATCTAATTTCCTCAGAAACACATACATGCTGGGGGTCCTGTGATGGTGTGTCCTTTCAGTGTTGTATTTTTTGGACACTTGTCCTTGTGATGGGTTAGTATCGGGTGCCATCTATTTGATGCATACTTGATACTTCGATAGCATACCTGTCTGTACTATATTGCATTATAATTCTGTGTCCATATCTCATTATTTTTTCTATTCTTGGATCTGATTAGTATGGTATTTGTCTGTACTGGGTTTGACCTTAGAATTTTTTGTTCTATGTGTGCTTTTTGCATGTACTTCTGCTGGAGAGTCGACCACCACCTCAGTCTGGCTTTATTTGACATTTTAATGTTTTTATTCTGAAACAGTTTTTGTCTGATTTTTTGTAATTTGGAATAAATATTTATGCCAGGGCAGATTTGTGACCCATTAACACATGTGGACAAGGCAAACTGAATATTTGCCCAGAGTGAAGGCAAACCTAGCTACTTCCCTGCTTTAGCCATGGTCCCCAAAATATACCGGTAATAGTAGACTATAAGAAGCAGAAGAGGTTTTAAAATTCTGATCTTGTATTATTATTCCTGTTTTAAACTTGTGTTGTGGTTCCAAAGTCTCTGTTGGCTTACAAGTGCTACATAGCTAAATTGTACGTAAGGTCACAAAAGGACACAAGTTCAACGTATTATTTTCATTTCTGTGTGGATCCAGAAGGCAGCAAAATACAAAACCTTTCTAAAGTAGGGACCAATTTGTCCTCATGTTGATGGGAAAAAATTTGCCTTGACAAAATAAATCCCTGAGTCAATTCCCAAGATCAAGCCATCAAATTTCTTTTTTATTGGTTTTTATACATTTCCTTGAGTATATGCTGACTGAAAACAACAAACATGGTGTGAGCCTAGCCTAAAATTGTAAAAGAAGGCCGGGAAGAGGGGGATGCAGCTGCAGTCTCTCACTAAGTGTTTCAGTGGAGAAGTATGGTGGAAAAGGGTAGAGAGAGTTGTGGACATCCGATTGGCTCAAAGCACACAGGACTGCTGCCTAAAGAGTGACTGAGTTTTTTTTTATAATGCTAGATATATTTTAGGGTTTATTCTGTAATTTCTAAATTAGGTTTGGTAGCGGCAGTAGATCTGCATGTTTATGTGCTCTGTTAACCTTTTCATTCATAAATCTACCAATTTATTGTTGAATACGAGGAAGCAGGCTCACCTGCCGAAATAACACAAATGGCCTAACATTTAATGGAATATCTGGTAGCTAGTATATTTTGGGATTATGGACTCTAAATGAGCCTTATTTTTAAATGTTATTACCGTTCTCTATAGGTATTATCTACTAATGTCAGATCTGCATCCTTAATATTTACAAGTGGGAAGTCCACTTCAAGATGAAATAGAAGAAATCTGCCAGAGTGCTTTCGGTAGACCAGGGGTGGGGAACGTCTGGCTATGGCCCGCGGGATCATTTGGTCCGGCCCGGCCTCACTCAGCCAGCGGCAGTTTGAGTAAGGTTGATGTGTGCCGGCCCAAGGGTGGATCAGTCCGGTCGCCTGACCTGAGTCAGTGACGTGAGGTCATGTGACCGGACTGGTCCACTCCCGGGCCGGCACAGTCCAGTCACCTGACCCAACGTCAGTAACGCGAGGTCAGGTGACTAGACTGGTCCACTCCCGTCACAGCACGCCCCGACCTCAATATGACCGCCGCTGCCGCCGTGTCATTCCCTCCTTGGCTGTGTCCGCGTCCCCTAGTTAAAGTGAGGTCCAAGTGACTTAAAGATTTTTTTTTCATCAAGAACAATTATGATATACCCACAGGATATGTCATAAATGTCCGATAGATGCCGGTCCCACCTCTGGGTCCCAAATCCATCTCTAGAACGGGGATCCTAAACACTGTTCTACCTCTTTGTGTTGTGCTGAAGCTTGTGATTTCCAACGATAAAGAAGGAACCCGCGTAGATCGCTGAGCTACGATGTTTTCGTAAGTCCCATAGATCTGAATAGTGGTTACGGAAACAGCGTATCTCGCATGCTACGCTGCTTCTGTAACTACCATTCACTACTATGGGAGTTACGGAAACAGAGCAGCTCAGCAAGCTACACTGTTTTCTTCTTCATGGTCAGAAATCAGGAACACAGAGGTAGAACGGGGTTTAGGGGGCCCCATTTTAGAGATAGGTGGGATCCACATCTATCTGACATTTATGAGAGATCCTGTAGATATTTCATAAATGTCCCTGATGGAGAAAACTCATTTAAGTTAGTCGGAACAACTTACCGCTGCGAGTTATTTTCAAAACTTACCAAAGAGTCGACTGCGCTCCAGACTGACCGACACATCATTATCAATACCTGCTAACATCACACGACTCACTAAAGAGAAGCAGTTCCAAACATCACATTAGGGGTGAGTTAATAAGATTTTTTTCAGGCTCCAACCTATGTGCCGAATACTTCTTTCTAGTATTAACTAGGAGTATTACGGCAGTATTACTGAGGGGGTAACTCCACATTTCATAAACGCCAAGGTAATACAATCCATGGGCATGGTGCCAACCTGAGCTTTGGTCCCTCCCACTTCATGGGCTCATTGCAGCCGCATGTACTGTACACCATTGCTTCAAATCATTTTCCTTATTCTTAGCGGACTGTAGTGTTAGGGATTTCAGCACTTCGTTCAGGACACAATGTCAGTTAGAATGGGTTTGACGAAGATTCAAAGTATTACAATTTACAAATTTTCGACAATGCCCTGCTTATTCCAGTAGCTTGGCTTCAAATAGTAGTCAAGATCTGAAACTGCTGGTAATTCAGCAAGTCTGATACAATAATGTTTCCCGAAGGTGAATATTACCATCAAGAAAAGATCAGTGAACAGATGGTTAGCTTATTAGATATCTAAGGGACACACTTCACACATTAATCTAGGATTAGAGCGCAAATCCTACAATTGTAATGTGGTATCCCTTATGAACAATGAAGGAACACTCTGTAGAGAGAGTATATGGTTTATGCCCGCTATGTTATACAAATGTATAGGGAATTACTCTAATAGTATAGATATCATTTGCCTTCGTGAAAGAAATAGAACATTCTGGAAAAGCTAGACTCCCAAAAAGCCCAAGGGAAAATAATAAATTATATTCTTTGTTCGGTGATAAGAGTAACAGGGATTCTTAGTGCATAATATAACAAAAATCTCCCAAATGTCATAGTTTATATTAAAAGTTCTTTCTTTGAGCCTACAACCACGATGACGTGTACAGTATATTGATGATGATGGTACAGTGCATTGTATGACGAATAAGACTTTTCCCATCTGCGCCGGAGGCTCGAGTCTCTGTCGCCTACTCTGTTATTTTTGACAGGAAAAATAGAGTCGCATGCAACGCTATTTTCCTTGTCAAAATGACGGACACCTTGTCTGTTGGTGCCATTGGCATCTGTCGTGAGATGGATCCATGACAGCGATGTGGTTTCCATTATAAACAGAAGCCACAACGCAGTTGTGAACAGTGCCTAACTTGAAAAACACAGGGTACACACTGCATGGTTCAGAAAACAAAAACGGTTTGAATCATAGAAACCCAAGGGTTCAGCTACTATGGTCACCTCCTGAGCAGGGGAACCGCAAGGTAAATGCTAATTTTTTTTCTGCAGTATGACCAACTGAAAATGAATCAGATGCCCCTCGAAAATAAAGCCAATAGATACAGCTCAGAAAAATACAAGAGGGTACTGATCGACGGCTGACCAGCAATACAAGATATGGAGAAGGGTGGCATGGTTCCTAGAAAAAGAAAACCAGACCCTTTTTTCTAATCGTAGACAACCGCTTTAAAGTGTAGCTAAACGTTTGACAAACTTCTGACATGTCATAGAGACATGTCACAAGTTTGGATTGGTGGGGGTCCGAGCACTGAGACCCCCACCAATCTCTAGAACGAAGCAGCTAAAGTGTTCGTGTGAGCGCTCAGCCGCTTCGTGTCTGTTCGGCTGTTTCCGGAAATAAATGTATCAGTGCACGGACTCAATACAAAGTCTATGAGCCCGTACTCCGATACATCGGCTTTCCAGAAAAAGCTCAACAGACACTAAGCGGCTGAGCACTCACAGGAGCACTTCAGCTGCTCCATTCTAGCGATTGGTGGGGGTCTCAGTGCTCGGACCCCCACCAATCCAAACTTCTGACATGTCACTATGACATGTCAGAAGTTTGTCAAACGTTTAGCTACACTTTAAGTCTGCTTTCCTTAAGACATTACCCATGAAGCTATAATCCCTGTACTACAGTCACATACCAATAGAGGTTGAACAATGACATATAATAATTGTACAATGATGTAATAATACTTCGCAGAGTTCATGACGTAAAAAAAACAACTAATATTTATAAATCCCATACAATATGGCACACAGTGGCACATGACATCACTGGTACAGCTGCGTTGGGCCCAAGTATCATCTTTTCTGTAAAGCTTAAGAGCATCAAGCTAAATGTGTACCATTTCCCCCCCCCCCAAAAAATATATAATGTGGCTGCTCATTCTGCAATTATTTGTGATTTCAGATACGTAGAAAAGAATCTAATGCCTTTAAGGATGTCATGCAACCATTGCTTTAATGCTAAAAAATTGTGCAAATTACATGAAACATTTAGAACGCTTGGTACCTGGGGACATCAAGACTAAAAGGTTTGTATTTTATTCATATGTGACGTTTTGGTTGAATCTTTTATATTATTACTATACTGTATTATTCATATTCTATTATTACACCATTTCATTATTCATACTGCGGTAACATACTTAGCAGTGCTGTACAGGCGATTTATTCATTCCAGTGCCTGATCTCACAATATAATTATTAGTAAATACACACAAGGAGACGCTCAGATGGAGCAAAGGGCAAAACATGCCAGCTCTACAATAATAAACTATGGGTACAGAGCGGACAAGTATAAAAAATGGTGCTTGTTTCTACTCAGGGGCGTAGCTATCGGGGTGCAGAGGTGGCAGTCAGAGCCAGGTCCTGGTGCCTTCAAGGCCCCAAAAGCCCCTCTCGCACACAAGAAGATACCAGTCTTATAAAGGGCACATGGTAAGTAAGGCCTCGTAACACGACCGTAATTTTCATCCGTAATTACGCAGAAAATTGCGGATCCATTCATTTCTATTTGTCACGGACTCCTTTCCATATATTTATGCATGTGTGTCCGGACAGTAGAAATGATCCGCAAGATATTAAACATGTCCTTTTCTTGTCCGCAATTGTGGCATGGACTCACCCATAGAAGTCTATTGTGGACGGCTACGGATGTGTATCCGTAGGATCCGTACTTACAGACATTAAAAACCATTACAGTTGTGTGCACGAGGCCTAAGAGGCTCTGTTACAGATATAACATTGGGCCCGGGAGCATCTAGAGCCACCTCCGTTTCTACTTAAATTAGATATCTCAGGCGGACTTATTCCACAGAAGATTTCAATGTAGGGATTATCGATCCCTACATAAAAATAACCAAAAAATAACTAGATAATAAAATAACTCAATTGACAAGTATCTTAGACTGTTTGTACCCATCAGAGCTTTTTTGGTTTTGTTTTTTTGCTGTTTTTCTGGCATTTGCGTTCTAAAGACTTCAGAAAGTGGATGTCAGAATAGATCTTATTAATTTGAATAGGATTTTGCTTTGTACAAATTTGTCTCTAAATGCATCCAAAACAGCTGGAGGTTTTATGTTCAATAGCATTCAGTTCCTAAACAATAATGTCGGTTTTTGGGAAATGTCGTAAAAATAGTGTTTATACACAAATAATTTAAATCTAGCATCCAATAATCCAGAAAATGTGGTAATCCGGCACATAACTGCAATATAATGTATAATTTCACAGGAGCCGAAGAAACAAATGAGGAGGAAATTCTTCTTATTAAATAACAAGGTGATAATTATAGATTTTTTGTGTGAAGATTTTTTGTTGGTATTTCTTCCTGGCTCCCTAACGTTACAAGGGAAATTTATATACTTCATGACCGTCTGATAATCCAGAATATCTGACCATCAGGCATAGCAAATAACTATTGTACCTGGTCCCATGTCAGACATGTTTGTCAGTGACAATGTTGGTCATGCAAATTTTTGTAGAAAGGACAATTTTGGAGAGGACCCTCTTGATGTACCATTTTATTGGATCATTAATAAGCAGATGGAATAGTAATTCTATATTAATGTTAGAAATAGAAGTGCAGGACGCGGCTATAAAGGAAATTCTCCAGAATTGAGTTTGCTAGTGACACTGACACATCTCCCGCACTGTTGCTGGTTTGCAGCCTCCTGAAGTCAGTAGACACCCACGAGTCGTGATCAAAGATGTTGTTTTCTTCTTCACTCTTATGACATATAACTTTCCAGTACGCCTGAAAGAGTTTATTACAGCCGGCCAGCAATTCAAGCAGAAGAAAAAAAATTTAGCGAGCAATGTGCGACAGAACTGAAGCATACTTACAGTGCGGATGTGCTTGAAATTCTTATAGATACGTGAAGCCAGTCCTAATACATAAAGACATTTCACCTGGATGTAGGTCCTTGAACTGACACATGTTCATACAATATGAAGAAATGAGCCGATTAAGTACTTCATCCATAAAAAGCAGCCCTGTGGGTACCGGGTACAACCTTGTGATGTGCACCCCATACTGACTGCCACCTATGGGCAAGGGAATGACTATAGGCGGTGCAGGGGCTACAGTTAAACCTGGGCCCTGGTGCCTGAGTGAGCGCAATAACTCCTGTGCTGCATAGGACAGCAGTATTATAAATGGCATGTGATATTTGGGGGGCCCGGTTACAGATTTTTTCATTCAGGTCAAGTAGTTTCAAGTCACGCCTCTGCCTATTGCGGTCACCTTTTTACTAAAATATTGAACCCTTTTAAATGCTACGGATCCGGGTTTACATTACATACTGGGGACAGACTAATTGTAGTATTGCTGAGGGATTACTGGCGCCATGATCACATGTCATCAAAATTGATAACCTGTAGGAAGGGTCTTTGAACAATACCCCAGTAGCTTAGTTTTTTAACCTTGTACCTTTTGCAGTCTTCCTTGCCCTTTTTTTTCTTAATGCTGGTCATACACTTAAGACTAGAATCGGCCACCATCAATGATACGTTGGTTCATTCGTACGAACGATCTAACCATTAAGCCGGATTCACACGAGCGTGTGCGTTTTGCGCACGCAAAAAACGCTGCGTTTTGCGTGCGCAAAAGGCACTTAACAGCTCCGTGTGTCAGCAGCATATGATGCGCGGCTGCGTGCTTTTCGCGCAGCCGCCATCATTATGACACTCCGTTTGGATGTTTGTAAACAGAAAAGCAGTCCCTGCCTACTTGCACAGCCCGTCCTAGGCGACGGCGTACAACTGGGCGACGGTCCCTACGCTCAATATGTGCACGACAGACAAACAAGACAAGGGTACACAAAGGCAAAGGGAAATGGGGAAATTGCCCACGGCAACACCGTGAGCAACAGAGTACTGGACGAGCCGAGTCAAACCAGGAGTGTACGTGGTAACAAAAGCAGAGCAGGAGATTAGTCAGTCAAGCCAGGGTCAATATGAAGCAGAGGTCAATGGTAACAGCAGGAACAGCAGAGCCAGGAAACAAGAGAACCACAGGCAAAGGACAAGCAGCAAATTAAGGTATAAGTAGACCAAGGGCGGGAGCTAGAACTGTCTGGCCAGGCTGCGATAGGCTCTCCCACTCCTCAGCCTACCAGCCTGAGTGGTAGCAGATCGAGTCACACTAGCAGACCTAGGAACAGATGCAGGCTGATTAACCACGGGCGTCGACACAGAAGCTGTGTCAGGCAAATCCTTTACAGCCCCCATGTAGATGATGGCACACAGCCCCCCTGTAGAGGATGGCACACAGCGCCCCTATAGATGATGGCACACACACCTCTCCGGAGAAAGCACCCCCCACCCTTCCTGTAGTAATCTTCCAGGACATGTCCTATTTTTTGACGGCCAATGTTCAGGGGCCGTTAAAAAAAAAAACGTCCGTGTGAATAGACCCATAGAACATCATTGTTCTGAAAACGTCAGTGTGACAGCCGTTTTTCACTGTCGTGTGAATGTAGCCTTAGACTGAAGGGGCATGCAAGACACAGTCCTATTATAGACATACATCAATGTCAGAGACAAAAGCCAAGTGGGCATGGTAATCCTAAGTGCTTTATCTCCCCTCCATGAAATCAATTGGTAGGAGTACAAGCTCATAGACCCCAATAGTGTTTTCAAAATCTTGATATACACTTTGAAGGTGTAAATTGAAGCAATATTACACATGCCAATATCCAATATATGAACTCTTGTGCGATCTGTAGACGGAATAATATCAAATTTATGGCAATTTTCGAGGTGTTATGTACAAGTTGAAGGAAAAGCTTTTAGTAACTGTAGGTAAAATAGCCGTCAATGTGTTCCTTGGAAAAAAAAACTGCAGCAGAAACTCACTTAACAGATAAAAGAATTAAAAGTCAAAAGCACTTAGAGGCAATCCTTGACACTTGGGATATATACATGTTATAAATGCCTGACATGAATGTAGTGGCAACATTCATTATTCAATAGTGTTTAGAAATGTATTGGTACTGAAGAAGTGGGTCCCAAAGAGCTTTGCCCCTGGCTGCTCGGACAAGAAAAGATAAATTTCACATACATATTATCAGTAGTCAACAAGGAACTCCATATTACTTACGCTTTATTGCCTTCAATCCCAAATTCTGCTCCTACAGGTTTTATACAGTGCTCAAACTATAAAAAGGTACAGAGAACGGAAAACATTTTACATATATTAGTGGATATACGTGGTCAGGGATGGTTTTACATTAGGCACAAAAGGTCCATCACCATGAGCAGCCCTGCAGGCAAGGGAACTTGCTCCTCAGGGTCAGGACTGAAATATAGTTCATGCAGTGGGAGTTGGTGCTGTGCTCTGCATCCAAAATACTTTCTTAACCCGTACTCCGTCACACGCGCCTGTGAGTATTGTACTCTGTATGGTGCTTTTTCAAAAATTAAAATTTAGGGTAACGTCGTATGTATATGTACCCCAGGGTTCGGTTGTGGCTTTATTAACGAGAGGAACCTAAGATGCTCTAGGCCTTCGAGATGTAAAATTGTTACAGCCTATAGAGTTCAAATCAAGAGTGGTTTTGGTCAATTGTTTAAAAAAAAGTTTTTGCGCAAATCCAATAATGCATCTAATGGTCCAGAGAATTGATTTTCTTTGATTAACAAAGCATTTGTTGGGGTTTCTAGTGTCCTCCCTTTTTAAATAAAAATCGGGCTCACCACTTTACCACTGAATGTGTCTAGTAAACATTATTGATTTTCATGAAGGCCTATCTGACGACGTTGTCCCCTGCCCGCTCCACTTTTATACAGCAAGGGGCTTCGGTGACTGCAACCTCTATCTTGCCATGCCACTATATTTGCCTGACCAGGCGAGAAAATCAAGGGTTCAAGACCGACAAATCGTAAGACTCATAAACCACTACTGAACCAAGCAATAAGTAGATAAATTAAATCTACACAGTCATTACACCATACAGATGTAGCCATCTTTATCTTGACTTTTAACACATTAAATACAGAGAGGCAAGATCCTTTATCTTGACTTTTTAATGGCTTTTGTTGTGTAATGTCACGCTGCAGCAAGTTATCAGTCAAGATAAAGATGGCTACATCTGTATAAGTGTGAATATTTTGTTATATTAATTAATACTAGATTCACACGTGCATTTCCGTTTTGCATCTGCAAAAAACATACAGGTTTTTCATGCAATGCAGTTCCGTGTGCCATAATAGTTTGTTCCGTGCGGCATCAGTTGTTGATGTCAGTGTTGGTGCACATTTCTTTATTTTTACTTCTCTGCATTTCAAGGAACTGGTGCGTGAATCACGGACAGCACACAGACGTGTGTCCGTGTGCTGTCCGTGATTTTCACGAACCCATTGACTTCAATGGGTGCGTGATCTGCAAAAAACGCACACGAATAGGACATGCAGTGAGTTTCACGCAACGGAAACACACTGCGTGAAAAACACAATGTCTAAATGGCCCCATTGAATTGAATAGGTCCGCGTGACGGCCGTTGTTTTAACACGCGTAACATGGACGTATTCAATGTTCGTGTGAATAAGGCCTAAGAGCGATGAATACACATGTAGTTGGTAGCACATAAAGTAAAACATTATCACTTTAACAGAGAACGTGTTCTTAAAAAGCAAAATTTATTATTAATGCACATCCACCATTCATCTTGAAATATCATTTATATTTATTATTTCTTTACATGTAATCCTTTCATCTACGGTGGTATTCTCTGGGCCTTTTATATTTACTTTGATGAGTTATTAATAAAGTAGTGAATTTCTTGTCGACGCTCAGTCAAAGGGCAAATATTCAAACAGACATATGGCAAAAATCCCGGCCGTGAATATTTGCCTTACAGGTTTGTAACGTTAGGTTTCTCCTGTGATGGTTAATATCTGGAATGGAGTCTACACCACAAATTTTAGCTGACAACCCACAAACAACCTGAAAATAGAACGTTCCATTTTATTCCTATGGTGGACCGGATATACAACGTAACGTAAGAATATTGAGGGTTATAAAATTACTACTTACCCAATATTCTCCCCACCTAAGTAAGTTTTTTATGATGGTAATGAAGGGAAAAGGGAATGGGAGGAAACCTCCAGCTCACCAGTCTGATACTCCTGTGTTGATAATCGCCCGGATCATCCGCGACGGCACACGGCAGGTAATAGTAGAAAAAACAGAGAAGATCCAGCGATATGTGGTATGAATCGGAAAAACTCAATTTCCACTTTCCAATTTCTAGCCATGATTAAGAGCACAGCCAGTGCTTGAAACGCGTAGGCTTTTTTACTGCCATAACTCACCACCTTGTCATTTCTCCTGGTATTTTTTCTAAGCTGTGTTTGCTTGCATCTGAATAAAGTGGAAATTGAGTTTTTCCGATTCATACCACATATCGCTTGATCTTCTCTGTTTTTTCTACTAAGTTTTTTATGAATCATCATTGGGGACTCGTCAGCTGTAATTCTGGTACATATAACAGTAGATCAGGACTGGCAGGGGTGAGATTAACCGGGGTAGGACTCTGCGAGTAGGACTTTAAAAAATATTTTTGAGTATATTAATTCTTTAAGCGATCTGCACAGCTCAAATTAGGTTTTTTTCCTTCATAAATAGCGGCTTTTAATATGATGTTGCTATGGTCCCCCCATGTAAGTGCGTCAGAGGCACCATTAACTCAAGACTGTGATGTCTTTATACAGAAGAACAAATCAAGCATGATGGGATTTTATTAGCCAATGACCTGCATGTGTTACAACTATCTAGTAGGACTGTTCTGTATATAGTATATACGTAATATACACTCTTCAATTAGCGGCATTAACTGCTCAAAAGAACACATTTTCATGGGATACATATAAAATGGTGAAGAGGTTTCCTCTTTTCGACCAATCATTATGGGAAGTCCTCATTTCTTCATACGAAAGCTACTCTTTGGTTTTACCATGAATGAGATCATCTTTCCAGAAACAAGCTGTAAACTTTATCTCGTCTGTCTATTGTAAGATATAAAGAGAATCAATAAAATGTGAAAAAAAAAATGGTGGCAGCTGAGAGGAGATCAGGGTGTTCCTTACTGAATATAAATTAGATGTATGTGAACATACGGTCACTCATTAGATCTAATTGGTTCCAATGTTTGTTTGTGTTTGCTGCTTAAATAGTGTACAGTTCCGAAATAGAGTTGGGCACGTTTGTCAATGGTGCCAGTGCTGAAGCCACACAATATTACCATGTGAGGACTTCATGTGCTCATTACTTTATAACCGTATTTTTGGTTAATGTGAACGTTTTTTTTGGTTTATAGAACTAATTTTTATATGCCCTATCATGCAGTACTATTAGAATGGGGCATTTCGGTCCTCAGCTTTGGAGGGCAACAGGTGTACATTAGAAACACTGCTTTCCTGCAAACATCGCCAACATCCTTTGTTCTCACGATTGACTGGGCTCCACCCTATCGGATCAGAATAGATGTGACTTTAAACTCTACTTTGGCAAAATCCCTTTACATTGCACCATTTCTACCACTTTTTCTTATATTTTAAAATAGTTTCTAAGTTTTCGCATTATATAGAAAACTACAAATACAGAATGATGCAGGGGTGGCGGGATGGATGAATGATCAGTATTCTTTTGTTTCATTTTCCTTCATATTCCAAACATACTACATAGTTCTGACCACATCGAAAAACCGCGATCTGAAAACCACATGCATTTTTACCATGATTTCGTGCTTTTTCTGATGCGGTCGAGGATTTTAACCACAACCACATCAAGAAACGCAGCAAATAGCACGTCGATTTCGGAGGCGTTTTTCAATGTGGTTTTAACTGCACCTGCAACGCAATGTTTAAATGGACCCTTACAACTATTAGGATGAGTTTACACATAGCAGTTGGGGCATGTTTGCAGTCTGCTTACTTTTTTTTGTTATAAACCTGGGAATGGATCTAAAGAGAAGAGAAGCAGTGGAAGAGAGGAATATGGATTTTCCTTTCTACCTCCATCCCTTATGGATATGAGTTTTGGCAAAAACTAAATATGACAGGACAACTACTATGAGGGAACCAAACCCTATAGGAACAAATAAAGAAAATATTGTCCAGTGCGTTTGTCAGTCTGCAGAATTTTACAGTTTTTGTAAAGATCCCTCAGAGAACACAGATGTTTATCTCTGCTTGAACGCTTCCACTATAGGCTAAGCCCACACGGAACGAAAATGCTGCAGTTTTTTTTGTCCAGATTTGCGGATGGAAAATGAACAGTGGAATGCAGTTACAAGAAAGTGGATGAGATTTTGACCAATCTCATTCACATGCTGCAGATATTTTCTGTGCAGAAAATTGACCTGTGGATTGGATTTTTAAATTCCTAGCATTTCAATTCCTGTTACAGTTTAAGCACAGAATCATTGTGGATTTTCCCCAATTAATTCAACGGGGAAGTTAAAATTTGCAATGAAACCCTAGAGTTTCAGATTTTGCTGTGGATTAACGACAAAATCTGCAAAAAAATAATTAAAAAAAATAAACTCACTTTACTAATTCCCTTGTTCTCCTGTGGAGATGTTTCCCTGGTCCCCCACAAGATCCTGTTGACCCGGCTCCAGCGATGACGTGTCGTCTTAATTGACTGCAGCGATCACATGTGTGGACACATCATCGGAGCCGGTGAGTCTGGCAGGGGACCAGGGAAGCGTCACCACAGGTTATTCAGGGCATTGGTAAGGTAAATATATATTTTTTTTCCCCAAAAAAAATCAAATCTGCAAGCAAGCCCGCAAGAAAATCCGTACAATTTGGGGAAGATTTGCCACTGTGGATCTCCTGTGGATTCTTAGTCGGAATCACTGTGGGATTATCTGCAGCAAATCTGACACGTTTGGAATAGGCCTTAGACAGGCAGACAGCTGTCTAGGGTGGACTCAGTGTTCCTGGTCTCCTATAGCAGAGAGAGAAGTGGGGGTGGGCTCCTACTGCAGCCAGTTGCCTTACAGCCAGACACAGGTAAATGAGAAGGATACTGAGAAAATTGTCTGATCTAAGAGACAAATAGAAGAATTCTTTATAATTTTGATTTAAATATGAGTCAGGATGAGATGAAAGGAAAGTAAAATATTAAGTGAATAATTTCTGGGATTTTTATGTATTTTCTATGTTTAGTTTTCTTTTAACATATTACTGTTTGAGTTCACACGTTAAAGCTTTACCTGCCATGATCAATCCTATAATAATGAGTCTATGAGCTGATCCTTACTCCCACTTATGTCCACCAAAGATGTTCACATAAATACATGAAATTCCCACTAGCATCAAGCTTTCAGAATCATTTAACATGGTGATTACATGAGCTAAAATAAGGCTGGTGGGAGGTAGAATGGTAAACACGGATGACACAGCCAGTAAGCCATTTGACATGGTTATATCATACACTGGCATCCATTACTATGGTATATTCTTTTCAGAATACAGGCTAAATGACTATTAATCTCAATGATGTAATAAGTGTAACATTTACATTCTAAGCAGCTAGTAGAATTATTTTTGAAGGAAATATCCAACATCTTCAAGGGCTTTAGAGAGGCCTAAAAAAATTTGTAAAGTCCACTGATAACCTAAAAACAAATTAAGCCCTAGTTCATAAAACCTAGAAAGCTGCGACAAGAAAGTCCAAAATACACAAACAGCTAATTCCCAATCCTACAATTAAGCGGGACAGCTAATATACACAGATATAGTATATAGTAAAGATCACGGTCATTAAATGCTTCAAACGACAATCTGCTGAACATCACCACGATACCCGACGTCTTTGTTCTGGCTCATAGAAGAAGTTCCAAATGAGGGATCCCAGGGCCACTACATGTTCTCTAACGGACAGAGTTGTCTTCATGAGTCAAGCTCTTCAATGCTTTGGTCATGCATTATTTGTACATCATAATATCACTATCAGTGGCGGATTATAATATGGGCGGTTCGGGCGGCCGCCCGGGGCCCGAGGCTCCCAGGGGGCCCATGGCAGCCCGAACCGTAGTCTTATAAAACTATTCAGCGCGCTGGCGCTGCTTAATGCCGCTATGGTGATGGGAAGAAGGAGCAGGGAATTGACCGGGATAGGGGTAAGTAGCAGGTGTTAAGCACGTCTGCTAGTGCTTAGGACACGCCTCTCTAACACTGCGGGCGCCTCCATTGAGTAACAGAACAGCGACGAACGTCTGTTGGAAGAGAAGCTGGAAGAGAAGAGCCGCGCAGGCGGTCACCGTCGCTGAGGTTAGTACTGGCTGCCGGTTTATCCTCCTGCCCAACTAACATTAACTGGTTCCCGACCGTTGGCTGTATTTTTACGGCCAGCGGTCAGGGTCCTTAAAACCCGAGCCATAGACTTTTTACGGCTCGGGTTTTAACTTACTGCCCGCGCGATCGGGCAGCTGAATGTCGGGTCTCCGGCTGTCAGTGACTGCCGGGGACCCTGAGGAGAAGATAGGAGCAGCTTCTGTCTTCTCCGATGTCTTTTCACACAGCGCTCAATGAACGCTGTGTATAGGAATAGAGACAGCAGCAGCGGCGCTGTCTCTATTCCTCCCGGTGATCATGTGACTGGTCACATGATCGCCGGGTGCCGTTAGTGACAGACTGCTGCTGGGTCTAACTAGACCCAGCACAGCCCTATTAGTGACAATCGTCACTATGAGAGGGCTGATTTCCCCTGTGCACAGCAGCCCCAGTTACAGTGGAAAAACATGGTGTAAAAGAAAGAAAAAAAATATATATAAAGTTCCCCAAAGGTCTTTTTGGACCTTTGAGGGACAGACCATAGTAATAAAAAAATAGTAAAGTAAAGTGCAAAAAAAAAATAAATAAATAAATACACATAAAATACCCACCCCAAAAAAAAACATTCCCCCCGCCAATCATTGTTGTAACGCTAGCGCCGACCCAATTACCTTAATATAGACATGTAATATATTAAAATTTACGGTAAACAATGATGATTACAAATAAAAGGTCTATTTTAGGGTAAAACTATGTTATTACCAAAAAAAAAATAGCTGAAACGTAAAAAAGCTTATTTTTCTACTATTATTTTCACATTTTATGAATAAAAATTCTAAAATAGAAAAAAAGGTGTGTATAAAAACAATAAAAAAAGAAACCTGCATTGTCTACGTTAAAAACGTCGCAAAAATCGTAACAACCATTTGTTAATGCTTGCCCAAAAGGGTAGTTTTAAAAATAGTTATGGCACGGCAGGGCGGCGGTGCGGAAGGGGGGCCCAAGTTTGGGTAGCAGCCCAGGGCCCATGGTCTACTTAATCCGCCACTGATCACTATAAGTTTACATATCGATAACACATCATTAAGAGCGCCAAATGACTTGTGCTATTCTGCTACACTGCAGACTAGAAGCATAAATATGGTCAAAGAACGTCTAACACATCATATAATTCCAATAGCTACAAAGTAAAAATAATCAGTAAAACCTCTTTTCCTATTTGAATGTAGTGCGATCTTTACAGAGAATATTTACAAGATTCAGATTTTATCTGGCAAACTGCTATGCAACCAAGCATGAGAATTTTCATCATTTCTGAGCGAGCGGTGCTCGCATGCCACTTACTTTGTTGAAATTTGCTGCGGAGAGCAGCTACATAGTTATCTGTAAAAATGTGGTTTACCAATATGTCTAAAGCATACACTTTACAAGAAGCATGGCTCAGACAACACCTTTCTAATATTTATTGTAACAAG
The DNA here is from genome assembly GCF_050947455.1 of Rhinoderma darwinii. NCBI lineage: Eukaryota > Metazoa > Chordata > Amphibia > Anura > Rhinodermatidae > Rhinoderma > Rhinoderma darwinii. Next base: position 57,980,078 of record NC_134698.1, read on the forward strand.
CTTGGCCAGCAATAACGCCTTCCCCAGCATATGGACATACCATTATGTCATAATTACAATCTTTTGGCTGCAATAGGATGTAATGGCATGGGCACAGGAGCTGCGCCCTTGATATCAGCAACGGGTGTTGGCTGTAAAATACAGCAAAGACCCCGCTGCATGGCCAGAATCAGAGGAAAGCAGCAGGGTGCCACAGTCTATAGCGATTGCGACATCTAAGTGGCTACAGAGGAATGGGGCTCCCTCTGTCACTCCATCTGTGCCCCGTGATGCGATCGCAGGGGGCTGATGGGTTGTCATGGCAGCCGGGGGCCTAGCAAAGGCCCCAAGCTTGACATGGCTATTTGCTTATTAGCATATGCCAGAGACTAAAAAAGCCTTATACATTTTTTGTACTGCCGCAAACATAATAACTCGTATAATAAACATGTTATTTATACCGCAGGGTCAACGACGTAAAAAAAAAAACGCACAAAAAAAATGATGGCGAAATTGTTTCCCTCCCAGTAAAGAATAATAAAAGATAAATCAATAAGACCTACCGTATATACCCCAAAATAGTGCCATTAAAAAAAGTATGACTCATCCTGCAAAAAGAGGCCCTCATACAGATACATCGACTAAAAAAAAAAATTACGGCTCTTGGGAATGCAGCGACGTTAAAAACTATTTTCTTCCCATGAAAAGTGCTTTTATTGTACAGAAGTAGTAAAACAAAGGAGAGTAGACATATTTGGTATCGGGATAATTGTACCGACTCATAGGGTATGAACACACGATGATGTCAAACACGTCTGAAATTACGGAGCTGTTTTCAGGAGAAAACAGCTCCTGAATTTCAGACGTTTTACAAGTGCACGCATTTTTCACGGCGTCTTTTACGGACGTAATTGGATCTGGTTTTCATTGGAGTCAATGAAAAACGGCTCCAATTACGTCCCAAGAAGTGTCCTGCACTTCATTGACGCGGCCGTAATTTTACGCGCCGTATTTTGACAGCGACGCGTAAAATGACAGCTCATCTGCACAGAACATCGTAAGACCCATTGCAAGCAATGGGCAGATGTTTGCCGACGTATTGGAGCCGTCTTTTCAGGCGTTATTCGTGGCGTAAAAAGCCTCCATTACGTCTGAAAAGAGGTCGTGTGCACATACCCATAGAATAAAGGTAATGTGTGAAAAAATCCTATGTGTTATTGTCATTTACAAACTATATGATGGATCTTTGTAGGCAAGTCCGAGGGGTGAATTTTCTATGCAGTTTGTACATGCGATTCCCCATTACATTATGCAATTCCCACAACAACAGACTTGTTATTTTTGCTTTTAATTTGTATCTTGTCATTCTAGCCAAGATTTTTGAGTGGAATGGGAAATGCTGTTCCCCAAACATCTGCACAGGACGGTTAAAAGGGAAAGGGTTAAAGGACTTCTACAAAACTACTGCTCCAAGAACATGAAGGATCAGCCCAGCTTTATCTATTCCAAGACACTTGCTGATGCGCTGGGAATCCTTTCCTCTCAGCAGAAATGAGATCAGTCCCGCCAGGTGCTCTGTCACTTCAGCAAGCAGGACAGGACTGATAGGACGGCAAGGAATTAAGAGACATTCCAAGGGTTGTCTGGATAGGAGGAGGGGAGGGGGGTCTCACTCACTTATTTTTGTACCACATGCACCATAGCAAGAATAAAGCAACAACTTTGTGGATAGACAGGCTAATACAGAGTAAAATCACAGGACGCTTTCTCTGCCAAGACAATTTTTACACTTTTTGAATACTAAACAAAATCATATTATACCCCCCTACCCATATACTGCCATGGAAACCACCGACACCCTGCAATCTTACTCAAGGTGCAGCTGGGGTGAGAGAGGGAGCTCCCTCCTCCTCTCCAAAACCACACAGATGCGCCGCTCTCTATTGTTGGGGTTAAACTGGCGAGATCGATACGGATATCGATCTCGCCCATTTCATCAGGGCTGCTCCCAGCCCTCAGCTATCCGAGGTAGCTGAGAGCACGGAGATTTAACGGCTCCCTGCTCTGTTTATTTATTCTGATGCAGCGCCGTGGAAAGGTGTATGCATCGAAATAAAGCCCATTAGTGGCCGCCGTGAAAAGACTTATTGGCCGTCACTAATGGGTTAAGGGTTCCATCGTTTTGACGGAATGAATAGCGCAGTCGACTATGGTATTGTTTCTGTCAAAACTATGAAAGCCTTGCACAACTGAGACAATTGGAAAACATTACAAACACACTGAAGGACTCTATTAGTTGGCGGGCAAACATTCAATTTTAATTTAAAAAAAATGGCAGAGGCAAATAAAGCCCATTTTTTTCCCCAACTAACAAATAACACTAGTCTAAATATAGGAAATAATAGTTATCTTTATTAATTAAACCAAAAATGACGAACCACACATAGGCTAAAATTACAATGTAGTCAGACAGCAAAGGTCGTCATCGCTGCGTCTAGGTAGCAGTGCACTTCTAGAGATGGAGGGAGCAAAGACAGAAAACTGTCCACTATACGGTGGCACGGTGTATAGAATAACTAACTAATGTAAATAGCTGTCTGTATACCCTGTCTGTCTAAGACTGCATCGAACAAAAAATTCAAACCCCCCCCCCCCCCTCCGACATGTTTCGCTGCACACGCAGCTTTTTCAGGGGTATCGGGGCTAATGACGATGTGTGTGTGTGTGTATATATTATATACATATACACACTCACACATCAGACAAGGTGAAGTGGCTTGTTGGTGTACCCCCATGGCACCTAGCTGAACATGACCCATGAGGGCACCCTTAGCAACTCCCCTGTCCCCCTCAATCTTGGTAGCCAAATCTAGTATTAAAGAGGCTCTGTCACCAGATTATCAAATCCCTATCTCTTATTGAATGTGATGGGCGCTGCAATGTAGATAACAGTAAAGTCTTTTAGTTTTTTTTAAAACGATCATTTTTGCCCAAGTTATGAGCAATTTTATATTTATGCAAATGAGCTTTTCAATGGACAACTGGGCGTGTTTTCTCGTATTACCAACTGGGCGTGTATTGTATTTTTACCAACTGGGCGTGTATTGTGTTTTTACCAACTGGGCGTTGTGAATAGAAGTGTATGACGCTGACAAATCAGCATCATACACTTCTCATCGTTCCCATCCAGCTTCTTTCACTAAAGACACACAGCGTGACGTCACCCACAGGTCCTTCAAGCTTGTCGTCAGACAAAGAAGATAAATCGGCTCCAGGCGTCCAAAAGGTTAATATGCTCGTCTCTAGGGAGTTCACTATGCTTACCTGGCACGGTGATGCTGCTGCAAATTCAACTGTACTCCGACGACAAGGTTGAAGGACCAGTGGGTGACGTCACTCTGTGTCTGCAGTGAAAGAAGCTGGCTGGGAATGATGACGTGCATGAACACATTGCAGAATTTGATGCATCCAATCTGCATTAAAACTGCAGATAAATGCAGCTAATTCCACAGGTAAAATCCGCACTTAATATTGGAAACATTGTAATGCGGAAATATGTGGAGTTTTTTTTTTGCGGATTTTGGTGTTTTGTTTTTTTATAAACTTGTCAGATACAATTTTCAAAATCAACACCGCAGGTCAATTTACTTGCGGAAAAATACTGTAAGGTGTAGATGAGATTACTTTAACTCTCCTTTAATTTGCTGGTACTGTATTATGCTGCGGATTTGCTGGTAGAAAATGCGTCCAGCAAACCCGCACGTTATCGTGTTCATATGGCCTAAGGTTAAAGAGATAGGATGGTACAGTTTCTATTCAAATAAAAGTTTTCAGTTTTTACGATAATCACAGTAAAATAAAAAACAACACCCCACAAAGCCTGCTCATGTGAACACAACCTAACGCTGGGAAGTATGCGATTTATGGGGATCCTTTGTATAATGGACTCACAGGACTATTAATAGGTTCACGTAAAGAGGCTCTGTCACCAGATTTTGCAACCCCTATCTCCTATTGCAGCAGATCGGCGCTGCAATGTAGATTACAGTAACGTTTTTATTTTTAAAAAACGAGCATTTTTGGCCAAGTTATGGCCATTTTTGTATTTATGCAAATGAGGCTTGCAAAAGTACAACTGGGCGTGTTTACAGTAAAAGTCCAACTGGGCGTGTATTATGTGTGTTACATCGGGGCGTGTTTACTACTTTTACTAGCTGGGCGTTCTGATGAGAAGTATCATCCACTTCTCTTCACAACGCCCAGCTTCTGGCAGTGCAGATCTGTGACGTCACTCACAGGTCCTGCATCGTGTCGGCACCAGAGGCTACAGATGATTCTGCAGCAGCATCGGCGTTTGCAGGTAAGTAGCTACATCGATTTACCTGCAAACGCCGATGCTGCTGCAGAATCATCTGTAGCCTCTGGTGCCGGCTCGTCTGACACGATGCAGGACCTGTGAGTGACGTCACAGCGTGATCTCTCGAGAACACGCTGTGTCTGCACTGATAGAAGCTGGGTGTTCTGAAGAGAAGTGGATGATACTTCTCGTCAGAAAGCCCAGCTAGTAAAAGTAGTAAACACGCCCCGATGTACGCACATAATACACGCCCACTTGTACTTTTACTTTTCAACACGCCCAGTAGTACTTTTGCAAGCCTCATTTGCATAAATACAAAAATGGTCATAACTTGGCCAAAAATGCTCGTTTTTTAAAAATAAAAACGTTACTGTAATCTACATTGCAGCGCCGATCTGCTGCAATAGCAGATAAGGGTTGCAAAATCTGGTGACAGAGCCTCTTTAAATACATTACTGTTCTTCCATGCAGACAAATTTCGGAGAGTGAGGCGGGCATGCTGAGAACTAATACAGACCTAATGTGTTGTAAGGAGTTTTCTCATCATCTTCCTTTTAGGCATTAAAATTTATTGCCATTATAGTAAAAAATAATTTCAAAAAATGGGTCCAGTGTTGCAGCCAACTTGAAATGATCACTTTACAATTTATTTTTCAGTTTCCAATAATTGTTTACTACACGGTGTATGAGCCAATTTTGGTATTACAAAGCATTTGTGTGCATACAGATTATGTTTTCGGCTGCCAACCTAACTTGTAAAGAGTACAACCGGGAGAGGATATTAATACTACATGCTCCACAGAGAAAGAATGGCTCCCTGATGTAAACAACCTCTGTCTTTCTAGAGAAATAAGAGAAGATTTTTTGGGGTCATAAACAACAAATTTTAATAATAAAGTAATTCTGAATTAAGGAAAATTATCCATAAAAACTGGGTTTACACCTTGTCTGTGGATTATGTTCATCAGGAACCTTTGAAATGGTCCACCAAATGTTTTCTCCAGATTCAGTTCAATACAGCAGAGGCAACTATATCCCAATGTATACCAGCCAATGTATGCCAAAAGAACATTCTTGGCTACTGAAGACTATGGGCATGTTAGACGTATACATCGGGAGATTTTCAAGCATATATGCCGAACATGCACCACAACCTAAAAGTGTCAACGGAACCGAATAGTGAACAAGAATAAAATTATAAGAATATTTGATCATAAGGACACCAAATGACAAAAGATTATTACAAAGTGTGAATAACCAACATTTGCCACAAGCCAGAACCATGTTTCAGTATTCATACATCTAAAATGATTCAACAATAAAAATAGTTTGTCAATAGTCATATATGGATTTATCATTTCCCATTCTAGAGGCCCTTTTTCACGGGCCAATGATCGGGCAAAGGAACGTTCATATGAACACCCGTTCCCGGTCATTGACTTGTACAAACAAGGCAACGATCAGCCGATGAACGAGCATACACTCGTTCATTGGCTCATCGTATTGTTTATGAAGCAATAAATATTATCATTGTCGGCAGCGCATTTCCCTGTGTAAACATAGAGACGTGCTGCCGACATAATGGAAATGTATGGGGACGAGCGATCGGAGTCATGATCACTATACATAACCAATCATTGCTCCTTGTGAAAGGAGAAAACGAGTGCCGATAAAAGAGCTGTCTCAATGATCTGCTCTCATTTTCATAGCCCATATCAGGCCGTGTAAAAGGACCTTAAATGACCAAGAACATACAGAGGACATCTCCACCCCAAACCAAAGACGGCATCTGGATTAAGTTTGAAAACCATATAAGAATCCCATTGCCCAATTCTCCGTAATCATGGATTCCTTGTCAAAGAATCTTACAAATTTAGTACAATAGAAAATTTATGAGCGGAGTTATTCTCCATCCTACAAATAGTATTACAGGTCATGATAAGGTAAATGTCTCCTTTGAGACTAGTTTTTGATAATAGATCTGCTTATATTTCACAACTTTGGCTTATGCCTTTATTTAGTACTATGAGTGCACAAGGGTGTACTGTTCTGAATAGGCTAAGGGGTCTGAATGATGCATTAGCCCTTTATCCTGCTAGATTTTACTTATTTGTGATCCAAGTATGGATGTCTGATTAAATTTCACGTCTTTTAAAAATATGGGGTACAGCTTTTATTGTGAACCATTGGTGCAATATGGGGTGTTACTTTTTTTTTTTATCATTAATGGATAAGTTGCAGCAATGTCACTTAAAATCATCACTTGTGGACTAAATTCAAATAGAAGGTATACTAGAGAGTGAACGTAGTCCATTTTTTAAATACTGTTCATATTTCCCCCAGAGAAGCTCTGTTTATTTTTTAATACAATGTCATTTTTAGGTCCAACATTCAGTACTGACTCATTTCTAAACTTAGAGCTCAGTTTTTCTGATACGGAGTCCCTAAACCCCCGCATAGACAGAATTAAATTATAATATTCAGGCTGCCTGAAGTCACCACTAGGGGGAGCTTACTTCATACTGTTTTACTACTGGGTTCAATGTATAATCTGTATGCAGTATGCTCCTAAATGAATTACTTGATGAAGCAATGAGTATTTCCAAAGATCTTAAATTTGACTTCATCAGTCCATAAATCCTTCTTTTGTTTCGGTGTTCTAGTACAGATGTTCTTTTTTGTCTCATTGTCTCAACAACAGTTTTACATCCTTACAGATCAATACCATTGACTTGTCTTCTGACAGTGGGTTGGACATAGACACTTGTGGATTTTGTCAGATCTGGAGTAAAAGTGGAGCCCGATTTCCACATATCTTCAAAGTTCTAAGTACTGTTATTAAGTATTATTTACCTAATGGTGACAGTTTTGGCGGTCTACCAGGTCTTGTACAGTTGGCAGGAGTTCTATTTTCTCTACGACGTTTAATTCTAGTATCTTCTTTGGAAACTATGGAGTCCTTTATCAGATTTTATTTGAAATATATACACCATGATTTTGTTTTTCGGTCATTCAGATTTTTTTTCTGAAAAATTTAATACTTATAACTATTGGACATTTTGATTGTAAATCCTACAAACAAAAAGTTGATCTCCGGCTTTGGCACAGTACGGTACGTATTAGGGAGCTTCACTCTAAGCAATAGTTTATCTGCGTGAGTAACTGTACTATCCCTCTGAAATCAACATAATTCTAGTTTTCTTTATGTAATACAATCTTCTTAAGATATGTTAGTGTCTACATGGAGTCAGACAACAAGGAAACAACATATAATTCATACATAATTAAAAGAAAATCTTTCACTTCCTCTAAAAACTACAAAACCACATACACTCTCAGCAAACCCCAAAAGTGAACGGAGCTGAATATACGTTTTCCACAATGTAATAAAGTGCAGTGTAGCTGTGTAAAATGTCTAAAGGGCTAAAATAAAAGAAACAGAACAAAAAAAAAGTTGTATTCTTCAAGCAACATTACTCATCATGCAACGGGTTGATGTGCTGCACAAGACCCAGACTGCTTTCAGGGCTCTTGAATTTGTACATATGGCCAGGAAGTTTTTGGAGATATGATGGCCACTATGGAAGCGGTTAATATTATGTCTCTTTTCTGGTGCAGATCCACGATACAATCCGCAAAAATAACTTTAAAAAACGGAGAAACTGAAGTGTCAAACATTGTTTTTTGGATCGTTGTAAAAGCGTTATTTTTTTTACAGCAATTAGAAAATACTTGGTTTGAAAACAAAGGCAAAATAGCAGATTCCCCATTCAAGCACAGAGATAAATGGAAAATCCAATTATTGTTCATCGCATTCTAAGGACAAAGAATATATTCATATATTCATACACATCACAATATATGACTGGACATGAAAATGAATGATGTAAAAGTAAAATTCCAGGAAAAAAAAATTATCCCAGCATGTAAGATCATGATCATCTACTGCCCTTGTTTAGGGAAACACTTTGCAGGATCCTGTAATATTCAACATAGAGGAAATATTTTTATACTGATGGCAGACTACCTGCCTAAGTATAATAAACAATTAAGCGACTATAAAAAGTCTCTTGAAAACAGATCTGGCATAGCTGTCATGGCTCCATCATAAATGGAATGATGGTAATGTGAATAGAGCCTTTTTCTGCCGAAGAACAGAAAATCTATCATGTAATACACCCCCTGTTAAAATCGCAATATGTGCAATCAAAATTGAGACAAACTTAACCCTTTTCCCAAAACATGTTCTAATCCATCTAGCTACAGTCCAGTATATTCAAATACACAAATTTATTATGGCTGTGGTCCTACTAGTTTGCTTAAAAAGGGTCATCTCATGAAGACAACCCCGTCCATAAATCCCATTAGGGAATATGGATATCATAGAGCAGTAATCCCCAACCACCGGGCCACAGACCAATACCGGACCGCGGATCATTGGTACCGGGCCACGGTATCTGGTATGTGCCCCGGTGGCTGCAGGGAATTCTGGGCGAAAAACCGAACCAAACTGTGGTGCATTTTTTCGCCCTGGAATGTCCGCTACGGAAAACTGCTGAGCATTTAGCCAGCCTGCTAGCAGGCCGGCCTCCTGCGATGACATGTCATCCCAGGAGACCGCTGCAGCCTGTGATTGGCTGCAGCAGCGGTCACATGGTATGAAACGTTATCCCAGGAGGCCGGCCCTCTGACATTATCCAGGCCGGCCTAGTGGGATGATGTTTCATCCCATGTGACCGCCATTCCTCCCAACAGTCCTGGACTCAGCAGGACAGTCCCGGATTCCGGGCAGTGTCGCGCTGTCAAGGGCAGCCGGGTTTATGTCCCGTTGTCAACTGTATCTGCGTCCTCAGGACGCAGATACAGTTGAACCTAACGCTGAAGCAGAGAACCATCAGATCCCTGCTTTAGAATTAGCTCAGAGCGGAGGAGCAGAGGGAGCTCCTCCGCTTGCCGAGGACTCCCCGGGCACAGCCCTACTATAAGCACTGTGCTCGGGGGAGCCCTTGACATCACTGTCCATATAGACAGTGACATCAGTGGCTACTGATTGAGCGGAATCCCCGTTGCCGATGATCTGGCCGGGGATGATCTGGCCGGGGAGTCTGCTCATAGAGGAAAGCCCTAAGGACGCTGTCCATATATGGACATTGACGTTAGGAGCTCCACCTGGAGCGGAATCCCCGGCCAGAGTCGGCAACGGGGACTCCGCTCAAAGAGTAGACACTGACGTCACTGTCCATATATAGACAGTGACATCAGGGCTTCCCTCTTGGAGCGGAATACCCGGCCTATGCTCTGGCTGGGGATTCCGATCCTACAGGGAGTCTATCTAAAGGGGGGGGGTGGCACTGTCTTCAAGGGGGGTGTGGCACTATCAACATGGACACTGTGGCACTATATAGGGGCAATATCCACATGGTCACTGGCACTTTATATGTGGGCACTGACACTAGGGTCAGCTTTAGGGGCATTATACTGTATAAGGGAAGCTAGGGGGCATTACATTTTATAGGGGCAGGTATGGGGGCATTATGCTGTATCAGGGAATTAAGCTGTATGGGGCAGCTATGGGGCATTATACTGTATGGGGCAGCTATGGGGGCATTATACTGTATGGGGGCATTATACTGTATGGAGCAGCTATGGGGGCATTATGCTGCATGGGGGCAGCTATGGGGCATTATGCTGTATGTGGCAATTTGTTTGGGCATTATACTGCATGGGGGTATCTGAGTGGGGATTATACTGCATGGGGGCATCTGTGTGGGCATTACACTGTATGGGGGCATCTGTGTTGGCTATATACCGAATGGGTGCATCTATGGGGGCATTATACTCTATGGTGGCAGCTAGAGGGCATTATACTGTGTGGGGGCAGCTATTTGGCATTATACTGTGTGGGAGACACTATGGGAGCATGATACTGTGTGGGCTGAATTGTGTGTGTATGGGCGGGTATTGGGTGGGATTAGAGGCGTGGCTTATTAGTTGTTTTTTTAAATTGCCAATACACGTGCTGCATCAGTTGTCCTTCTTTGTGATACTTGAAAGTTTGGAGGTATGGTGACCACCGCTGCAGCAGTCACATGGGGTGAAACGTCATCCCAGGAGGCCAGCCTGGAGGAAGAACACAAACATCTGGCTATAGTATATATATATATATATATATATATATATATATAAAAAAATTTGAGTTGCGTTTTTGCGGCGGAGTCGCTGCGATTCCGCTACAATAAAAGCAACAACTGCTATTTGGGAATTCACATCCCCATTGAATTCAATGGGGAAAACCCACAACAAATAAGCAGCGTTTACGCAAACACAATTGATATGCTGCGGAATAAAACTCTGCACCGCATGTCAATTTCTAAGCGTTTTCTCTGCTCACTATTTATGCAGAGCGTGGATGAGATTTGTTTTATCTCATCCACTTTGCTGATACTGTATTCCGCTGTAGAAAATCTGCGGTGTTTACGCAACATGTTAATTGACCCTAACCCACATGGATTAGTGGAGTAGATTACTCTATTCCATTCAGCGGAACCCTGTAATAAACGTTTACTGTGCGGTATGGGATTTGTTTGTCTTTTTTTAAACATGGGAGCCTATGGGTGACGGCATCCATTTAACATATATACATCATGAACTTTTAAAGTTATTCAGATACCATAAAAGCCTATAGATGACAGATGCCTGTAATGGATGCCTAATAGTGGAATCCGTGACCCGTAGACTATTATGGCATCCATTTAACATATACATTATTCAAAGCTCAAGAATTATACTTTAAACGGATGCTATAATAGCCACGTTTAACATACAGTACTATGCACAAGTTTTAGCGAGTTGTAGAAAAATGCTGCAAAGTAAGAATGCTTTCAAAAAGTATTAACAGGTTTTTTTTATCAATTAACAAAATACAAAGTGAATGAACAGAAGAGAAATCTAAATCAAACCAATATTTGGTGTGACCACCCTTCACATTCAAAACAGCATCAATACTTCTAAGTGCACTTGCAGAAAGTCATGGATTTTGTAGGATTATAGTCAGGTGTATGATTAACCAATTATACCAAACTCCACAGCTGTTTCTGTTACAGTTAATGGCTGTGCTTCAACCTACATATGTAAATTATGATCATTATCACCTGAATGATCATAATTGTAGGTTGAAACACAGCCATTGACTGTAACAGAAACAGCTATGTAGGAGGCTTAAAACTGGGTGAGGAGCAGCCAAACTCTGCTACAAAGGTGAGGTTGTGGAAGATAGTTTCATGTCACAGGTCCACAATGGCAAGACTGAGCACAGCAACAAGACACAAGGTAGTTATACTGCATCAGCAAGGTCTCTCCCAGGCAAAGATTTCAAAGCAGACTGGGGTTTCAAGATGTGCTGTGCAAGCTCTTTTGAAGCACAAAGAAACGGGCAACATTAAAGAGGCTCTGCCACCACATTATAAGTGCCCTATCTCCTACATAAGGAGATCGGCGCTATAATGTAGGTGACAGTAATGCTTTTTATTTAGAAAAACGATCTATTTTAAACCACTTTATTAGCGATTTTTAGCTTTATGCTAATGAGTTTCTTAATGCCCAAGTGGGCGTGTTTTTACTTTCGACCAAGTGGGCGTTGTACAGAGTGTATGACGCTGACCAATCAGTGACCAGTCAGCGTCATACACTCCTCTCCATTCATTTACACAGCAGCATCGCATTCTTACTAGAACACGATGTGCAGCCACATACACAGACATAACGTTAATCAAGTGTCCTGATAATGAATATACATGACCTCCAGCCTGGACGTCATGTGTATTCAGAATCCTGACACTTCGGAATCTTTTCTGTGAGATTCCAGCAAGCCATGCATAATATCGCGAGATTACGAGGTAAACGAGATTTCGTTTCCCTTGCTGGAAATCTCACAGAAAAGATTCAGAAGTGTCAGGATTCTGAATACACATGATGTCCTGGCTGGAGGTCATGTATATTCATTATCAGGACACTTGATTAACGTTAATGTCTGTGTATGTGGCTGCACATCGCGTTCTAGTAAGAACGTGATGCTGCTGTGTAATTGAATGCGCTGATTGGTCAGCGTCATACACTCCTCTGTACGACGCCCACTTGGTCGAAAGTAAAAACATGCCCTCTTGGGCATTAAGAAACTCATTAGCATAAACCAAAATCGCTAATAAAGTGGTGAAAATAGATCGTTTTTTGAAATAAAAATCATTACTGTCACCTACATTACAGCGCCGATCTCCTTATGTGGGAAATAGGGCACTTATAATGTGGTGACAGAGCCTCTTTAAGGACTGTAGACGCAATGGTCGGCTAAGGAAACAGTGCAGCAGATCAAAGACACATCAAGCTTACTTCCCTTCTAAATCGGAAGATGTCCAGCAGTGTCATCAGCTCAGAACTGGCAGAAACCAGTGGGACCCAGGTACACCCATCTACTGTCCAGGGAAGTCTGGCCTAAAGTGGTCTTTATGGAAGAATTGCAGCCAAAAAGCAATACCTTCGCTGTGAAAACAATGACAAGCGACCCAACTATTCACGAAAACATAGTAACTGGGGTGCAGAAAAATGGCAGCAGGTGCTCTGAACTAATGAGTTAAAGGATTTAAGGTTTTTAATCAAGTTTATTTGCAAAGCTGCTTCCTTTTTATCATTTTTTTTTAGATGCAATGGAACAAAAAAATTGTTAAAAAAATTTGACATACCATTTAAATTGGTTTAAGTTGAAATTGCAGCTAAAATATATAACCATACAGATTGTAATTCTCATATACCTATTTTTCTATTATTTTTTTCATTTTAGAGTTGAGTAAATAAATAAAAAATACAAAAGATTTTTATGATAATTTTCATTGAGAAGTTATTGTTATTTTTTTTGCTAATATTTGTGCATTGGAGGAGGCATTGTTCTCCACCTCTTACGAAATTTTGTAGGGGATGTTTGTAGTGATGGATATTAATTCATTGATATACTGTTATCTTCTTCCTCTGCGCTTGTCACTTTCACAATAGCTTTCAATTATACCTCAGATTTGCAGAGATCTTGTACTGGCAAATCTGAAACTTTACAAATTGATGTTCTGGATTTAATCAAAAGCACATTATACCATAACATGTTTCTCCATCTTAATACTTTGCTAGAATGATCCCTATATTAAATTAATATGCTAATAATATGGTAGTCTTAGTAGCCATGAACACAGAACACACTACGGCAGTGGTCTGCAAACTTGTGGCTTTCCAGTTGTTGTTGAATTACAACTCCTAGCATGGTCTGGCAGATTGTGGCTGTACTGTAAGGGCATATTTAGGGGGGGGGGGGGGTTGTAGTATCAAAATGGCTGGAGAGCTACAGGTTGCAGACCACTGAAGTAGGGCATGTCTCTCTCTTGATAATACTGGGCGCACGCGTCAGAGGACAATCGGTGCCATCTCCAATTCCACAAACCTGTTCTGCATATAAAAGGAGAGTCTAGTTAGGACAAAATACACCCCTGAAGAAGCCATACACGCGAAACGCGCATTGTGGAGCACACGGTCACTGGATTGACTGGCTGACTACCTATAATCCATGGGTACGGCACACTTTTACTAATAACTTATCTCTGAACTGCTTAACGTCTTTGGCACACAGTATCTTTTGTTGTGGAGAGGTAATAAAGTTCATGCTGATGGTTTACTGATGCCAAAATCTTATTTTTATGCCCTTCCCAACTAGTCACCCCATTAATCACTATACAAAACACTAAGTTTTATATGATATGTATGTGTACAATATGGATATGACCATTAGGGGCCATTGTTAATCAGTCTGTCATGAACAAATACACAGTAAACAGTGAGGTCCCTGTTCTTCCTAAACCTCTGTCCCTACCTACTTGTGCGACTCAGGTTCATGTTTAATAGTAAGTGATAAAATGGAATGGATGCTATGCGTTTCAACACCGGACTGGTGTCTTCGTCAGCCAAGAGAAATACATGCAGTCAACATAGATATACACTACCGTTCAAAAGTTTAGGGTCACTTAGAAATTTCCTTATTTTTGCAAGAAAAGCACAGTTTTTTTTCAATGAAGATAACATAAAATTAATCAGAAATACACTCTATACATTGTTAATGTGCTAAATGTCTATTCTAGCTGCAATCGTCTGTTTTTTAATGCAATATCTACATAGGTGTATAGAGGCCCATTTCCAGCAACCACTCCAGTGTTCTAATGGTACATTGTGTTTGCTAACTGTGTTAGAAGGCTAATGGATGATTAGAAAACACTTGAAAACCCTTGTGCAATTATGTTAGCACCGCTGTAAACAGTTTTGCTGTTTAGAGGAGCTATAAAACTGACCTTCCTTTGAGCTAGTTGAGAATCTGGAGCATTACATTTGTGGGTTCGATTAAACTCTCAAAATGGCTAGAAAAAGAGAGCTTTTATGTGAAACTCGACAGTCTATTCTTGTTCTTAGAAATGAAGGCTATTCCATGCGAGAAATTGGCAAGAAACTGAAGATTTCCTACAACGGTGTGTACTACTCCCTTCAGAGGACAGCACAAACAGGCTCTAACCAGAGTAGAAAGAGAAGTGGTAGGTCCCGCTGCACAACTGAGCAACAAGAGAAGTACATTAGAGTCTCTAGTTTCAGAAATAGACGCCTCACAGGTCCTCAACTGGCAGCTTCATTAAATAGTACCCGCAAATCGCCAGTGTCAACGTCTACAGTGAAGAGGCGACTCCGGGATGCTGGCCTTCAGGGCAGAGTGGCAAAGAAAAAGCCATATCTGAGACTGGCTAATAAAAGGAAAAGATTAATATTGGCAAAAGCACACAGACATTGGACAGAGGAAGATTGGAAAAAAGTGTTATGGACAGACGAATCGAAGTTTGAGGTGTTTGGATCACACAGAAGAACATTTGTGAGACGCAGAACAACTGAAAAGATGCTGGAAGAGTGCCTGACGTCATCTGTCAAGCATGGTGAAGGTAATGTGATGGTCTGGGGTTGCTTTGGTGCTGGTAAAGTGGGAGATTTGATTGGAGCCAATTTCATCCTACAACAGGACAATGACCCAAAGCACATCTCCAAATTATGCAAGAACTATTTAGGGAAGAAGGAGGCAGCTGGTATTCTATCTGTAATGGAGTGGCCAGCGCAGTCACCAGATCTCAACCCCATAGAGCTGTTGTGGGAGCAGCTTGACCGTATGGTACGCAAGAAGTGCCCATCAAGCCAATCCATCTTGTGGGAGGGGCTTCTGGAAGCATGGGGTGAAATTTCTCCCGATTACCTCATCAAATTAACAGCTAGAATGCCAAAGGTCTGCAATGCTGTAATTGCTGCAAATGGAGCATTCTTTGACGAAAGCAAAAGTTTGAAGGAGAAAATTATTATTTCAAATAAAAAACATTATTTCTAACCTTGTCAATGTCTTGATTATATTTTCTAGTCATTTTGCAACTCATTTGATAAATATAATTGTGTGAGTTTTCATGGAAAACACAAAATTGTCTGGGTGACCCCAAACTTTTGAACGGTAGTGTATATATAAGGAAAATTAATTGATTAAAGTTTGATATTGTTGGACAATGATAGCATTTGACTTTCTTGTGCTCTGGATACTGATATTTGATGGAGTTGTCTTTCTATTACGTGTGGCAGACCTAATATGAGTATCCCCCAGCCCTAATCTTGGGTGTATTTTGATATTTAGGTTGCAGACCATGGTAGTGTATGTCAACTTGTGTTTATTGTGCAGTTCAGATTGTTACCTTTGTGCCATCCAATTTTATTTATGGACTGAACCAGAACACTCACATCAAGAAGGACATTTGCCTCTGAGGAACAGATAAATGGAGTACTACAAACACAAACACCTCTCAGGCAGCACAGTAAGGCCCTGTTCACACTGAGATCTTTGGCGCTGTATTTGACGTGGAAAATGTGCTAGACACCGCGCCATAAAACACCTCCCATTCATTTCAATGGGAGGCGGTTTTTCCCGCGAGTGGAAAAAAACACTCCCAGGAAAAAGAAGCGTCATGCCCTTTCTTCCGGTGTTTCCATCTCTGACCTCCCATTGACATCAATAGAAAGCAGAGAAAGAGGTTTTCGCTTGTTTTTTTGCCCGCATCGCACAATTGCGAAAAATGCCGCAAATGCGGCAAATAGAGTGCAGGCAGGTCAAAATGTGCCTCAAAATTCTGTCAGGAATTTTGAGGCAGATTGGTTGTCCATTGAAAAAAACATTCTTATCATGAAGTAGTAAGTAGGTACCGTACACACCCTTGACTCGAAAACCTGGTATTGCTCCCTCTGGCAGAAACAATATCCAGCAGGCATATCCTGAAGCCCGCTCTTATATCGACTGGAAGAATATTTTCAGTTGTGTGATGCGTGAGGAGTTTCTTTCATTTAAAGCCGGTTTTGTGGTTTTTATTATTTGATTGGTCCTATTCATAAGTTACGGTTTAAGTAAATCATCATTTGTAACCCATAATAAATATTGCAGCCTAATCCAATCCAATAGTCTGGTGTAGGACTGGGCAATTATGACCTAAATCAAAATCACGATTAATTGAACATGTAACCTCGATTACGATTATTGAACGATTGTTTAGGCCACACCCCTTTTACATGCCATGCCCCCTATTTGCATGCTACATCATTGAATTCATATTTATCCCGAGCCTGCTGTATACTACTGTATATAATATACCCCCTGACACTGCCCCACACAGTATATTACCCCATAGTACTCCCACACAGTATAATGCCCCTATATTTGCCCTCCACACAGTATAATGCCTCACATAGTTGCCCCCACAGAGTATAAAGCCCCACATAGCTGCCGCAAGAGTATAATGCCTCTCATAGCTGCGATCACAGAGTATAATGCCTCTCATAGCTGCCACCACACAGTATAATGCCCCCATAACTATCCTCCACACAGTATTATGCCCCATAACTGCCTCTACATAGTATAATGCCCCTATAACAGACTTCCACGCTGCATAATGCCCCCTCAGCTGTCCCCAATAGTGCCTGATAAAAATAACATAAATACTCGCCTAACCCCGTTCCAATGGCGAGTGGAGGAAATCCCTCTGCTCCTCTGGTCTGTGCGCCACGACGCAAACAGGCGCTATGACGACACTGCCTCACGTCCAGCCATACTTCGTGAATGGTAGAGCAGGGACCATACAGTCCCCTGCTCTACTATTGGATTCAACGGTATCTGCAAGTAGATATAAGGACGAAGGAGGAGTCTAACACTGTAGTGACTTCTATGTATTCAGATTTATCTTTTTCAGGTGCTAGAACAGCGGCCGTTATAGATTCTGGGGGAGATTCACCAACCTAGCGCAAGTAAAAAGTGGAGAAATTGCCCATAGAAGCCAATAAGGTTTCTATTTTCATTTTCTAAAGCTTCTGGGTAAAAAAAGAGTATATCTGTTTGGGTGCAATGACAACCCTTCCAATTTACCTTGCACTAGTTTTTATGACCCCCTGAAATAGGGGATTAATGTCTATTCAACCCCAATAAAAGGAGTTCTATGTTAATCAATGTATACTTCTAAGTTCTGCAGCTTTCTAATATGTGTCAGTAGGATAGGATTCAGGATTCAGTTCCTCGCCATTTTCAAAATATCCGCTTGTTGTCAGTGGATGAAAACATTCTTGTTTAGATCCAAAGGCTGAAAACCCATCTACTGCACATTAGCTTATAGGAGAAACCAACAATTGTCTGCTTCACCAAGAAAAATAACATGAGCCACTTTTTAACCACTCTACCGGGATTGTGCTCTTTCAAAACTGTCACTTTAAACTATTGACCTTGAGTGTCTTTGTCCATTTTCTCCGTTTTCACAGCAAAGTGTGGTGCGGTGTACAGAGGAGGACGTACGCTGCAGGAGGATCTTTGCTATACTAGGTCAGTCGTAGAGAGAATTGCAATCTGCGTGTCCAATTGGTTTTATTATGGAAGAGATTTCTTTTGAGATGTAGATTGGTAAAACTGTCATATTTTCTGTTGTACAATAACATTTCTAACATGGAGAATAGTAAATTATGGAGCTACGGTGTTTACAATGTCGCAACTGTGAATACAAGGGATTTATTTGTTGTCAACTCAAACAGATGTATCTAGTAAATTTTGACTCAAAAGGAAAGTCTAAGTGGCACGCCACAGTCCTGTAAATAGATCAAATTAATTGTTTATTGATCATGGCAGCAGAAAGCGCGAGTGAAGAGGAGCGTGGTAACGGGCAAGTAAATTGACTGTCTCCCCAAAATGGTATCTTACAGTTCTTGGCCACTGAGGGGCATTCATGAGAAAAAAAAAACATCCATAACCTATGGAAACCTATAACTTTAACTCACTAATCAGGGCTGCATTTAAAAAATACATAAAATATATATATAAATTAGCTGCAATATTTTTTATTTTTTTTTCCCACACAGAGTATTTGGAGAACTCCATCCTCCTATTTATTATTTATTTGAAATTTGTTTAATTTTTGGAAATGCTACAATCCAACAATCTATAAATATTTATAGCAAGATCAATCTGGTCCCATCATGCCCACTTAGTGCGATAAAGACCATTTCCACCTTGGTCACGTTCCTTGTGGTAACTAAGCGCCAGGACAGTCATTTATTCGGGCATATTTCAACTGAAATGTGATGGAAAACGAAACCTTAAATTGATTACAAGGTGTGGCCGCTTAATAAATTTTGTGAATCTTTAGACCTCATGCACACGACCGTAGCCATGTGAACGCCTGTGATTTTCAGGTTGGCCGGCAGCGGACTGTCAGCCGCAAGCCGCCCGCAAATCGCGGGCAATGCACATGGCCACGGCCATTATTTTCAATGAGCCCGGACCGCAGAAGACGGCCGTAATAAGACATGTCCGTTCTTTCTGCGACTACGGTCGTGTGCATGGCCCCATAGAAATGAATGGGGCCGCAATTCTCCCGTGGATTTTCGGGGGAATTGCGGCCGCAAAAGCACATTCGTGTGCCTTAGTTGTTTGTGTGGCAGAAATTTAAATCTATGCCTAATATGAGTAGGCGTAGATTTGCGCTATAATTGACGCTAATTTCTGGTGAAGTATAGTAAATGTGTCGGCCAATGGTGGCCCCGTCCCTTCTGCCTAACCCTACCCACTTTTCTTGGCACTTTTGTAAAAGTCATATACAGATTTATTTGGACTCTGATAACTTGCTACAGCGTGATATCTGACAAAAAGCCAAACGTCAAGTTAACGTTTCTTGCCACTGTGTACTTAATGCGTTAAGAGTCAAGATAAAGATGGTTACATCTGTATTTTAGCACAAATATGGTGTGTGGCAAAATTTGCACCCCTAAAATGGCAAATAGTTTAATGAGTTCTCCAGATTATTTTATGTATGAATGGTTGTCATATTAATATACTTCTTACTTATTTAAAAGGGGTTATCTATTCAGACTGCCGCTTTTCATTACAAGTTTCCCTCGATGAGCCCAAAAGGCTTTCGAAACTGGATAACTTTTGAAACACAAGTTCAACTTTGAACATAATTTTGCAGTTTACGGCTGGATTCACACGAGCATGTTCGGTCCGTAAAATTGCTATGTCAAACTTATAAAATAGTGTTCAACGGTAATCATACCCTTTCATCAAGTAAGTAGCGCTTGAGCTTAATGTAAAAGGACAGAACACATCTGCGTTCGGCTTTCCGTTATTCTGCTCCGTCAGATGAGCAGAACAACAAAAGTACTGGAAGTGCCGATTCCGTTAAACGATGGAGACAACCGGCGCCCAACAAATGCCATTGACTTTAATGGGTTCCGTCGGGGTGTCTGTGGTTTTACCGGAAACAATAGCGATGCACGCTGCGCTATTGTTTCTGATATTATCAGGATCGGCGACGGAGAGGCCCCTAACGGAATGGAGCCTCTAACGTAGATGTGAACAGGCCTTAAGGTAAGGGGATACTAACTGGGTGGTGATTTCTCTATATTATTTAGGGTATGTAGATCAGGTCTGCAAACCTTGATTTGGGAGATTTTTTTTACAGAAGTACACACTGCAGTGGTATTATTGACTGAAATATATTCAACCACCAATAGACGGTCCCACAAAATGTTCATGAGGGAATAAGGCAGTGATGCGGAGGACGTCAGGCTGGTGGCCGCTGTTGACAGTAGACAGGCTGTCGTTCCATCCTGGATTCTGCTCGTTCCGGAGGGAACACTACAGTCCACCACATGCCTGTCTGCTGTACTGCCCAGTCCCGTCATGTGAGGATGGGATTAACATTCCATCTTCAGAGCAGTTCCTGCATGTGTATTACATTTCAGCCTCGCCTTATCCATCCAGAGGACATATCTCAGGAAAGGGTTATTCATTTGTAAGCAGGAGCAGACATCCACATTCATCATTCCGCTTTATAAATGAAGATGATATTGCAGGGTGATTCTGGTTATTGAACCAAATCAAGATACTTGTGATTGATAATACAAGTAATGGAGCAACTTATGTCATGTCAGTAAAGTGGATGTTCAGCTCGTGGATGGATTAGTAACGTAAGGTTTTAAAAAGAGTTAAAAAATTGCGAGGTCTGCATGAGATGAGGCAATTCATTGATTGAGTAAACAACGCAGGCACCAGTCATTATCTATATGAAAATGTATGCCAATGACAAGCTCGGCATTGGTCAACAGATCTACATGGACATAAAAGCTCCAGCTGCTGCTTTTGTTGACACTGGCGCTAGATGTAGCAGAGCAGAGTTTGTCATATAGCACAACTCATAGTACATCTATGCAGTTTTACAAAGGACACTACCAACATAGGGTAAAATTATAAATTTAGCGGTGCTATATCGAAAGCCGCAATAGAGGCATTGGCAAGACATTTTTTAAGAAAAATTTATATGTTTAATGCTTTTAATTGCCTGAGTAATAAATGATGTGTGAGTAGGTGCCCGTCAGAATCACGATATACTGCAATACATTAGTATTGCAGTATATCGTGCAAGCGATCTAACGATCGCTGGTTAAAGTCCCCTAGGGGGACAAGTAAAAAAAACAGTAAAATAAAGTATTTTTTTAACAAATAAAAAAAAATAAAAAAAATTAAAAGCTTAAAAAACCCCCCTTTTCCCATTTTCCCTCAAGCACAATGTAAAAAAAATAAAAAGCTAACATAACTGGTATCGACGCGTCCGTAAAAGTCTGAACATTACAATATATATATATATATATATATATATATATATATATATATATAAAATTATTTTGTCCGCACGGTGAACGCCGTAGAAAATAAAAAATTCAAAACATCAGAATTGCTGTTTTTTGGTCCCTTCTTCTCCCACAAAAAATGAAATAAAAAGTGATCAAAAAGTCACACGTACCCCAAAATGGTACCATAAACTGCAGCTAGCCCCACAAAAAATAAGCCCTCACACGGCTAAATCGATAGAAAAATAAAAACGTTATGGCTCTCGGAATGTGGCGACAAAACTCGAATTTTATTTTTAACAATCAGTTTTTTCCTTGTAAAAGTAGTAAAACATAAAGAAAACTATATAAATTTTGTATCACTGTAATCGTATTGACCCGCAGAATAATGTTAACATGCCGTTTTTACTGTACGGCGAACGCCGTAAAAACAAAGCCACCCAAAAGGTTGAGGAATCGCTGTTTTTTTCCTATTCCACCCCACATATATATTTTTTCTCGTTTCCCACTACATTATATGGTACAAAAAACAGTGCTGTGAAAATCTACAACTCGTCCCGCAAAAAACAAGCCCTCATACTGCAATATTGATGGAAAAATAAAATAGTTATGGCTTTTGGAAAGTGGGGAGGAAAAAACAAAAGTGAAAATCCGAAAAATGGCTGCGGCGGAAAGGGTTAATCTTAAAAATCCTAGTATGTCTCTGGTGTCTACTGCTCTGCGATCAATATAACAGAAGGATTATCAAAATACCGGATATTATACCAATAAGTGTGTGACAATATATATAGTGGCATATTTCAGAGTTTATTACATGCACCACAAAACCAAAATTTGATCTTATATTACAATTACCCTTAAAGGGATTTACTGGAATACGCACTGATGGTCTTTCCTTGGGATAGGCCATCAATTCTTGATCAGTGGGGGACTAGCCCCAG